>NC_031769.1:107585478-107760695 GCF_001522545.3 Parus major
TATATTTATACATATATATATATGTACAAAATTAACCAGAGATAAAGGTGATAAAGGTGTTTTATAAAAAGTGCAAAAATACAAAAACTATTCTGAAGAAAATTAATTGGAACATGATTTGGTGGTGGGTCAAATTCTGTGCATATGCAAAGAAAAGAATTTCTCCTTTGGTAACTCTGATTTCCTAAAAACTAGGTACCTAGTGTGCCCTGTTTGTTTTGGTCTCCTTTCAACAACAAGGAAAAGAAACAAAGGTGTCCACAGAGTAGTTTGTTCTGTTCAGAGGTATGCAGGGATTGCAATCAGGATATTGAAGGAATTGAAGTAATGCAGCACAACTTAAAGTTCAAAAGCAGAATATGATCTGTATGACATATTCACAGACAGCAAAATAAACATTTTCTTCTGGAATAAAAGCACACTCACATATATAAGGTTCACACACCTATGTGAGGTACTAGTTAAAAAAGAACCTGAGTTATAAACTACAACCCAGTCCTAAAGGTTTATCAACTTAAATGTAAAGCAAGCTGAAGTCCCTATTTCAAAACCAGTCTCTAAAATAATTAGTTAATAAGGTTTTTATTAGTTTAAAACATGCCTCACATATGCTGCTATTCTAACTCACTGTTCAGTATCAAGTAATCTACCACATTTTCAGAGATGGAAATAGTGTTGCAATTTTTGAGCATTTGCATGACCTTTAAGGTTGTTTTTCAGTCTGATTTTGCTGCTGATTACTGTGTGCAGCACTATCACAATACAGAGATGCAGCTCTGCAAGCATGTAAATGAAGTCATTTCTCATTTCAGTTCTCCTCTTTCCTTCCAAATGAGTGGTTCAGAGCAAGAACTTTCAAAATAAAATAATCACCTAGCACTATGTAAAGCAGATGTACTTAATTCTGTTATTTATGCCACACTATCAATCACTAACTCCTCTCTAAAATTTAATTTTAAGACTGTCCCATATCTTTATATATTACCCATCTATCTTAAATATTGGATCATTATTTGATGTGAATCCTCCTGTACATGCAAATGTTTGCAGGGTTCTGTTTGACTATCTCAGTGCAGAGATCTATTTTCAGTTCAGAACATTAAATGTTTGTGTTTTCCTGTCTCTCAGAGTCTCTCAAAATTCCAGGGAGGTTATTGACAAATACCTGGGGGTTTAACTTTGTTATAGAAAAATCTCAATCAAATGGTTTGAAGTTTCATTTAAGACATCTTTGTGCAATAGTGGCAACAGGGGACCAGTAATAATAATTTGGTGTCAGAAAATCTATAAAATGCATTAAGCCAGTTTCAGTTCCACCTTTTTTTTTTTTCTTAAGTCTTGTTACATTCAAAATTGAAGTCACATAAACAAGATCAAAACTCCAGGAACAAAGCTTACCTTGAAGGCTTTACTGATAAGAACTTATAAACAAAAGGTTTAAGATTCAGCTTCCAAACTAAACTTTACTAGTTCTGTAAACATTATTGATTTCCCACAGATTCCTCAGAAATATTTAATCCAAATCTTATTTGTCCTATGAAAATGAAGTGTCGGAGTTGATCCGTATTTTCAGTTTACAATATTGAGGTCCATAGGTTAATACACTTAGCAAACTGCAGACTCTGGGGGTTTTGTTCACTTTGTAGGCTGAGGGAAAGACAAGCCTTTTCCATTCTTTTCCATCACATGGTCTTGCAGCCGAAGTGTTTGTCCTGCATTGAATCTAAATATGTGGTTCTGCATTGCAGTAATATTCAATAGCCTATTTAAGTTGCATTCTGTTTCTGAGATAAAAGCTTAGGCTGTGATATGTGAATTTTCATTTCACTGCTTAACTTCAGGATTCTGAAGGGATAGAAAAAAGTCAAACACCAGTTTCTCTGACTTGTTAGGGCTTTTTCAGCTGTCATCATAGAAGGTTATAAAGAAATGTTCTTTTTTTGAGAGAAAGCCCAGAGAAAGATGAATATTTAAAGGTAAATTTCTAAATTAAAAAATTATTTGGGATTTAATGTCAATGAATTTTATGGAACAATCCTTCTTTTATTTAGCTTAAAGCAGGATGTACATTATCCCACTTCTTGCTAAGATTCATTTATAAACTGTTAATGGTTACATTTGCATTTTCATCAGGAAGAAAAGAGACGGTCATTGCATAGATCTTTCTCTAGACACTGATATATTATTTAATTAAATATACTTTATGATTTTGTACAGGATCTGCAGAGTTTTGATGGGAAACAAGAATAATTGCACAGTAACTGTTCAATGGTTATATTTTTCTAAATCACATGTTACTGACTATTTAAATTTGCTGTATAAGCAGATTAGCTGTCACACAAGTATTTACACAGCTTTAACCTTCTTACGACCCACCACTATATTGTCAAAAAAGAAATATATGTTGTTTTCTGTGGTGATTTATGTAGGCAGTTTATTATTTTTTTATTCATATTCATGATTATAAGACCTGATTACGGGATCTGTAAAGGTCATGCCCCAGCAAGTTAATTTGGTACCTATATGTCCTCTCATTCTTGACTATGGCACACTGCAACAGAAAGTGATTACACTGAATTAAAAATATCTTCTTCAAACAGGCCATTATTTAAAAGTAGATAAAAGCAGATAGTGTGCAAAGTAATGAAGAAAACCAATAAAGGACCATGTGTATTTTTTCTCTCTACTAGCTCCATCAGCTTTCCAGACTTGACTGTTCAGTGGTGGCTGAGGGAAATTGGCTGTTTCAAACCCAGCTGGAAAGTATCATTGCCCTGTGTCATCATTTTCTGATTCACTATGCATATCCAACACCACCAGGCTTTTCAAACCAACATACTTAAGGGACAGGCATGTTTTGAGTCTAAATGTGAGTTGAAAAATACACTTTTTGCCAAACTTTGCATTGCCAGGAAGTCAACAGTCTTGTTCCTAAAAAAATTCTTCCTGCTCCTGTGTGGAGCTACTTTTACATTACTTCTACTTTATTTCCTGTGGAAAAAAAATTTCTTTCCTTGTCCTTCTCTTTTTATTTATCACCATACACTTAGTCAGGATAATACCTGATTAGGTAAACTGAGTTTCAGAATTTATCTTTAAATTAATATCCATACACATCCATTTTCTCCAAAAGAAGTTGATGGATGACATTTAAGTTCATGTAGCCATATAGGCATAAAAGGATAATGAAAACTTGTTCTAGGAGTATGATGAGTCAGTATTTCCTGTAAAAAAAAAAATTTACAATGATCCTCAGTTCAGCAAAAGTAGTTTATATTGTCTTTCAGACTCACAAAGGGCTTTTACATCTCCTTCAAAATTATTTTTCTTGATTTTTGGGCCTATCCAAGCTACCACAAATGAAGGGAGGATGCAAATAGACATGACAGCATGTTCGTAAAATAGGAACATGTAAAGACAAAGCTAAGAAGGTTCACAGAAAGGAGGTAATGAACACAAAGACTATAAACAGCCATTATGAAAACTGCTTTGTTTTTTGCAGGAGGGGCATGGGTGAAATGGGATTGTAAAACTGCTCTTTGGAAGTGAGACAGGACAGAATGCAATGGGTTTCAAGATCCACCCTTGTAGGAGCTCAGTAATTTGAGGTAAGGCATGACCATGGGATATAAATTTTATGTGGTGTGTGTCTTTCAGCCTCAGACTCCAAGAGCAGATCTTAAACATACACAGGGCCAACTCCATTAAGTTAGGTGACCTGAAAAATTGGGAGAAGGAACTGAAAACTTCTCTTCCTCTTCATGCACAGGGAAGAGAATGTGAAGAAGCATAGGAGGAACAGGATGGGAAGTTGTCTGTAGATTAGACTGGTGAGCAGTAGTAGCAATGTTTTTTGACCAAGATGCAAAGAGCAAAGAAGACCCTGCCAAATGCCTTGGGAGGAGAAAATTAAAATAAGAAGTTTAGTTTGTGGTCAGAAGAAACATGTTAGTGACAGAGCTTACTCATGTAAGACAACAACCTGAAAGTAATCTTTTATATTGTATCTGATGTATGACTTCCCATGCAAACGAGCCCTCAGAAATTAACACTTTTACTATACTTCCTCCAAACTGGATATTTTCTTTAACAAATAGAGATGCTGTAGAACAGCAGAATTTCCAAAGTACATGTCCTTTACATAAAAGCAAGGCTTCTGTCCTTCTATGCTTATATGTCAAAAAAGTTGCCTGACTATATCTATAACAAAAAGGGTTTTTTTTAAAGACAGCCCATTTTGGCTAAAGAGCAATTTCTAGGAAGATCTGCCAGCATTGATTTTTCTGGTTTTATTTGCTTGGGGTTTTCTTCATATCGAAGAAAACATTAGCACATAGTGCACTAGCATGTAAATCCAAAACTTTAAAGAGGGCACCACTGCACATTCCTTGTACATAAGTATTGATGTTTCAATTAGCAATAAACCACAAACTGTTGCCATAGACTGAAACCATCTGGTGGACTATTAAAAAGAAGAAATGAACATCTTCTAGATATATGGAACTTCCTAAAGAATAATTTCGTGGTGCAGAAATGCTCAGATTTTCAAGTCTACCTCTTTCATTTATTTCTTGTAAATAGTTAAAGTAAGTAAATGAGATACTAACAATATAATAGGAAATGCAGTATCAGGTGTGACCCTTGAGAATACAGGTAGAAATCAGGTAGTGCTCAGTTCTCTTACTGGAAGCTAATGGGATAAGTGTATTCCAGAGGTAGATGTTATTGAATAGACTTAATCTCTTCTTATAATAAAATGACACTTTGTGAATATCAAGTATAAATGGCATGGGGTTATGGTCACTGCCTACTATAGAAGCAGATTTAAAGTACTTGCATAGATACACTTCAAATCCGTTGGAACTCATGATCTGAATTGCATCTCAAAGTATTAAAAGAAGCAGTTGATTATTAGGGTTTCAGCTTCAGAGTAAACATAAGTAAACATAATGCTAATTGTTAACATCCTAAAGACTAAGAAAGAATTGTCCAGATTGGCTGTAAACTCCCAGTGGAAGTCAGAAAAAACTTACGTTAGGAATAATATAGGTAGAGTTCACCTTCAAGTGCCTTCATCCAGGGATGAAGTAGATGAGTTTTCAAGTGCTTTTCAAATTCTGTGGCTTTAGAAAACGTTCTTCTTATGGACCAATATAGAAAAGAGATAGCAAGCTAAAATCCAGTTCAAATTAAAAAGGCACAAAAAAGGCTAGATAAATTATCTATGTCTCAAGAAATAAAAGAAATAACACACAGAAAAGATCAAAGCAAGCCAGTACCTTCTACTTCATCTGTGTCTTCCTTATTTTACTTCATCTTTCCATATTAGGAGCTATCCCATTATGTTGTTGCAATACTTCTGTAAGTGCACAACTTTGCTGTATTTCCTTCTACCTTTATCAAAAGTACCTGAACACAGAAATTGTGTATTTTTTTTGTCTCTGAAATACATCTTCAAAAAATATGCAAGCCATTATACTTTAATATTTATCTCAGGAAGGAGAAAAAAACCAAAAAAAACAACTGAGAAGCTGTTGATTTGAACTTTGACATCTTCTATGATGGCTCACCTAATTTAATTTGTTTAATATGGTGCAGGAGTCAGCCAGCATGATCGTGATTCAGCATGAGATGGAAGGATTTTCATGATCTTCTCTCAAGGCTAGTCAATAAGCTAACTGAAGCACCATACATGCAACCAAAGGAAAAATAAGTAGATTCTAAAACTGGTAAATATATTTATGTTCTTTAAAATCTTCATTTATTATTTTTGCATAAAACAATTTTATAGAAAGTGAAGCCATCAAGTCAGTGGAGTGCTTGTCAAACAATTAAGACTTATTGCTAGTTACTCCAAGACACCTTGTCTTCTCACAAATCTTGAAATTTATAATATCAATTTTAATTGAAGTATTTTAGTTTTATTCCATTTTTTTCACCATTTTTAAAGTTACTCACATTGCAGATGTTCCTTAACTGGGCTCAAGCAAGACCAATATGACTTCAATCTCTTCAACTATTCCTTCTTTGTGCAGCATACCTTATATTTTGAATGTGTTGATATCCATACTTCTGCCACTTCCCCAGCCCTAAATGAAGGTTTAGTCCTTTAATCCATGAATTATGAATCAGGAAGAGAAAACTATAGGATTATACAAATAAATGCATGCAACAAAGAAGATAAAGGAATAAAATCTATTTTTTCTTTTTGGTTCAGCTTCTACTTATATAGAACAAGACAATAAAATAAATTATTAAAATTAAAAAGAGAAATTGGCAAAATGTTTGGGACAATAACAATGGAACCTAGTTTCTAATATCCAACAGTCAGTTTTTTGTTTTGTCTGTGAAGCTGAATTGCATGCAAATCTTTATTAATAGACACTTTCAAAAGACAGATTTTCATTTGTGTATGTGCAGTAAAAATACAATAGTTGTGTTCTGGAGTTCTTTTAACAATAGCTTCATTCAGTGATCTGTGTGTTTTTTCTAATTAATTATTTAAATATTCTGTCAGGTGCTGCAGTTAAGTCTTAATCATTTTGTAAATGGAGGAATAGAAAGAGAGTTTAAGCGACACAATCACATCAGAATACATTAGTGGTGTGCTCACAGAGAGGAAAGTCATGGGTGTATGTCCAGGCAGGTTTTGTGATATCAGTGCCTGTAACAATGAACTCTGGATGAACTTTTTTAAGTCTGTCACTCAAATATGTTAGGCTCATCTAATGTCAGTTGAGGAAAAAATACTACCATGCTTAATGTTTCAAAAACATTATAAGTTCTTATGACATTACAGAATTATGTATTAATTGACACTGATTTAAGCCTGCATTTATGTGCTGAGACCTAAGACCTTTCTGATTCTTTTAAACTGGCACAAATAATTTCAAGAGAAAAAAGATAACTATTGAAAATATTACACAATATATGCTATACAGAAGCACTCCTGGGTCAAGTTCTCCACTCTGTTGTTGTAGAGTTGATGTTTCATCTTTAAACCTCAGTTTTCTGAAGTCAGAGTCCTGTCAATAATCATAAACTTTCCAAATTCACAATAAGTTGTATCATTAAATGTATTGGTAAAACTACCTATTCATTTTATGCATATAAATGTGTCACTTTTAATTATTAAACCAATATGATAACAAATACCTCTCAGGGAAAGAGAGGCACAGTCTCTGTCCAGAAGTCTGCAGTCTAACTAGATAAATCAAAGGACTATGGAGAAAACATGTCTGAGGATGCAAAGTTTTTCTCAGGGTCATGAAATAAGGTAGTTTCAGTAAGGAAAAGACTCTAAGCTTTCTGTTTCCAGTCTTCTGAGCATCTTACCTATTTTCTAAATAGTTCTTCCACTTCCTTTCAAATTTCAGCAGGAGATTTTAATTTATGTTCAGAACTGGTATAAGTAGAATATTACTGATTTGTAAATAAGCTGAGATGTGAATTTTCCTGGTGAGTTACACTTCAGTACAAAGCAAGATATAAAAAAATGCAGTACTTCACAAAACTCAATTTGAACAATATTCTCACAAGTTCCTTTGTTTCTTCTGAAATGCTCACAGAACTGTCAGAACCTGTAATGTTACTGAGCAATGCAAATAAAAGAGAGCTCTAATTGTGTTTGCCCCAAATAATGGTAAAAGATCAATATCACATCCTGCTTGAGTGTTTCAGTATCTAACACCACAACTGTTGCTGAAACAGAGGTGTTATCTTCAGAATTATCGTTGCTCTCCTCATGAAGTAGAAGGTAAAAAACAAGTCTGTAAGAATAAAAATGTTTAATTAAGTGCAAGAAAAATCTTGTGAACAACAAAATTCTTGACTCACAAAAGAACGAAAGTATATCCAGCATTTTGCTCCATAAAATTCTTGAAAGCCATTATTAGGGGTTTAGAAACACAAAAGACTCAACCTTTAATTAAAAAAGTACTTACACCTAGACTCCTATTGTAAGGAAGGAAAAATTGTCAAAATATGTCATCCCTATTGTTGTGCTCAGCTTTTGCAGCAGTCTTTTAGATATCTCCATACAGTACCCATCAAAGTCTAGAAACAACCACCACATCCTCACTTTTATGAATATGTTGCAAAGTTATAAAGACATTAGATGCCTTTGCACTACATAAATGGCACAAGGAAGCAATTGGCAATGTATAGTATTATGGTAATGTGGTAACTCTGAAGAAACCGACCCAAAACATCACATAATTATGCCATGACCTTATTATGTTACCTTCATTATTGTCTGTGACTACAGCCTGGTCTGGTCCTTTGCCTCTTTCATTTGCAGTAAAACACTAGGGTGATGGAGGAACATTTCCTATTAATCTACACATTTATGGATTGATCGGAAATGGGTGGCTCATGGGATAGAAGTCACAGAGGCTAGGAAAAGTGTTTGCGTCTTCTGTGTGCCTGGGGAAGAGAGGAATGGGTTCCCTGAGTGCCAGAGCTGCCTCAGACTCCAACCTCCAAAATAAGGAAAGTTCCATTCCAATTGCTGTTTTCTTAGGACTTTAACAAAAGTTTGCATATTGTTTTTAATGTGTTCACATAAAACTGGCAAAGTTTAGAACATTCTGTCCAAGGATGGTCCCAAGACTCTCTTTCTCTCCCACGAGTCAGCTAGGTAACAGGCAGTAATAAGGGAAAGAATACACACTCCTTCCTGTGCTTTGCAAAATGCTAGTCACTACTTGTCCAGCACTTGAAAGCATAGGAAATCGTTATGGTTTTGTGACATTTAAATGCATTTTTTAAGAGAAAGGTTTCATATTCATTACCCACCAGAAAAAGCTCAGAAAATTAGACTTGTTATCTTGAAATATTGACCATGGTTTCCTAATGTTGCAGTAGTATGCTGACATCTCAAAAGTAGACTGAGGCCATCAGCATGGGGGATGAACATGTTTATCAAACAATGACATTTAAGTAATGTGTGAAGAAAGTTATAGTCTAAGTTTATGCAAAAGCCTTCCTCTTTTCTCCAAACCTTTTGATCCTTTTTCCAGTCAGTATTGAGGCTCCTTTCTAATAATAATCTAAAACTCTATATTGTTGGTTATTTTATAGCTATTTTATAGTAAGCTTGCTTATAGTCTCAGATTGATAATTTTATATGGCATTTGATTTTCTCAGACACAAGAAATGGAAAAATATTTCTTGCATGTATGATTCCCATGCTTTCTATATTCTTTTCTTTTCAAAACCTTAACCTCCTTTTATGCTTTTATTCTGTTTACTTCTGTTTACTTCTTGCATGTTTCGTCTTCTTTTGTCTTCCTAAATCTTTTTTCTTATATGTCAGTCCCTTGACTCTTTTACTCTTCCTGTTTGAAGTCAAAACCAGCAGGATTCCTTCTTCTTCATCCCACTCATTTCTGATTTTGACCTTATGTTTAATTCAAAATATATTGAGTCTTTCATGAGCAGATATGAGATCCAGTCTGGGTTAGTCAACACACATCTAGATCACAGATGCTGCAAATAATAATGTGAGCAAGACTCCAGGTCATGCACCCTCACAGTGTGCTACTGAATTGAAGCTCTGAGATGCTGATGTGAGACCAGTTAAGAGTGCTAATAAACCCTGAGTTCTACAGCAAATAGTGCTTTTCTCCTTGTCCTGAAATATGAAACGTTGTACAATCCTGGTCCCCCACCACCCCCCAGACATTTAGATACACAAAAGAAATTCAGTGGTTGGAGATGCTCCTATTGCACCCTCTTTACCTTGACTACAGCCCTAAGAGCAACATGGACATAGAAATTTGGGGTGTGAGAGAAAGGCATCACAAATTGAGTCCTAGGGATTGTCACCACTGCATGAAATAATTTCAAGGATTTGTCAGTTACTCCCAAATATGTCTCCAGGACTGCCTTTTTTTGGAACTGAGGCTTTTTACTCAGGGCACAGGAGTCTTCTGCTAGACTCAAATCTGCAAAACTTCCTTCTGAGAGATCAATCTTTGAAGGGACGTCAAGTAGGAACAGTAGGAACAAATTTTATGTGAACAGATCGTCTGTGAGAGCCTCATGCTAGAACCCACATGAGTGATTCAAAGCAGAGTCCTTACCTGAGACTGTAAACCAGAGTGGACTGGATAGTGCTTCTACCCTGACTACTGAAGTTGGATCACTAAGAGAAATTAAGAATTTCAGGTAAAAAAGATAAACATTTTCACCCCAGTGGTGAAAGGACTTATCTGCAAATAGGCAGACAGGAGTTCCATCCCTGTTCTTACTACAGTCCTCATTTTAATGCAGAGAACACATACTAAAACATACAAAAACATCCCTAAAGGAAGAACCAGAATACCAGCCTCCCAGCAGATGTGAAAGCCACAGTCTTTCCCTGCCATCTCTCTGATCTTGAGTAATTTGTAGCATAATACCATCACTTCTAGGCAGACTGTTTTCCACTATCTACTTTCTTCAAACATTTTATTTAGGATGTCCTCCTATAAAATTAGCTATGAGCTTCAAATATTTCAGGCAGAAGGAGGACACAGATCTGGCTTGCCCTTAGTAAATGGAATAATTCCTTTTCTGAACAGGAAGCACTTTTTTTCATCATCATTGTGCCATCCACTTTACATATTTTAGGAACATCTAGGTATAAAGTAATATATACCAGATAAAATTGAGGCAGAAATTGAGGCAGAAAAAAATGCCTTATTCTTTGTTCCTTTGTGGAATTAAATGGCAGAATGTGGCAAGCTGTTGAACATGACATACTCCTCCAAATGCACAACAGCAGAGCACCTTGAAAACCCAGATTTGAGTAGTGATTTAAATGCAGCTGAGCAGTAGGTAGATTAAATTTCATCATTTTAATCCTAAATTGTGCCTGAGTCTTTCTGTAGACAAACAAGTCTCTCAATCAGCTGTCTGTAACTCAATATATTAAATACACATATCTCTTGTAAGAAGTGAAGCTGGATAAATATATTCTCCTGCAACAGCTGGGTGCCAAGAGATTAGAATTGGCTAGAATTGGCACTTTCCATGGGAATACATGCATTCCTTCAGAGCCATTGGCAACAGCAGGCAGCAGGACTATCCTGATTTTTGCCCTGGCAGGCAGGTGGCTTGCTTGGCTGACCAGCTCCCAATCTGTCCCTCTGGGCAGCCAGGGAGACAACCAATGTGTTAGCTTGCCAACCTCTTGGCTGTCTGAGTGGCAGATGGACTTTCAAGCTGCCTGCCTGGCTGCCTGCCTAGCCCTACTTTTGCCTGATGGCTGATTTACCTGCTGCCCAGCTCCCCAGATGCCTGGCAGGCTGCCTGCCCAGTTTGCCTGATCATGGATGAGGTTATGGGCCCAAAATAGTTTGTTCTGCAAAGCAGGAGACTGCAGTGTTGGTGTTTTGTTCTCATCCAATCTGGAATGTCCCATGAAGCAGAAATTCCCATCCCAGCAAGCTTTAGTAATCAGTTTACAACATTTATCCATGTATTCTGAACATGGCAATTTAGACTTCTTAAGACTGAGGAAACACCTCACTGGAAATGCTTGCACAAGATGTGCCTGACTTGTTTCAACTTCTCAGTTTGCTTTGTATGGATTTTCTCTACCAAAGTTAGAAGAGATTTTTAGACAGGCTTGTAATGTCATATTAATCACTGGCTCTATTTCTACTGAATTAAGCTACAGCCCAAACCATAAAGTACTAATAAACTCTAATATAAACTCATGAAAAATCATAATGATTATGGTACTGGATATATGTGCCAAGTGGATTGGATCTTTTCTTACTTACAAAAAATAAAGATATAAATTTCTATTTGTCATAAAGATGGCAGGAGTCCGCCTTTTCTCAAAATACCTTGCCTTTAATATTCCAATTTCATTTTAATCACACTGTCCTAAAGATTTCACTCTGCTTAAATAATGAAAAAAGGTGTTATAAAAATTGCATGAAATCAGCTTGCCCCAGGACAGGTTCTGTTGGATGTAATTACATATGCTTCAACAACTGGAGCAATGTGTTGTGAGAAAGGCTTTTAAGGTGACGGAAGCTAATTGCACAGGTTTTAAGGTAAAAAGAGAGTGGAGAACAATGACCAGAACACCGAGAAGAAGCTGTTCAATTTCTTAAAGCTCAGGAGAGTAAAAATGTTATTAAATTATAAATGGACAAAAAAGAGTGGTAAATAGGTGATACACTTTATCATATAAGGGAAATAAAAGCAGACTCTGACCTGGTGGAAAGTATTGTACTCTGAGAAAGACTGTCAGGTACAAAATTCTTTATGACATACCTACATATAAAATAGGACAGTTACCTATAAAGAAAGCTGTGATATTTCCCTGGTGACACTGCTTTAGAAGGCAGTACAATAAGAAATACAATTTTTTTTCTGCAGTACTGGTAATGGCAGTACATCAGAATTGAAGTCTGAGGTTAAGGAAAACATTTAGACTTCTTTTTCCCAGCTGGAATAGACAAAATTTTTTTAAAGGACTCTCTAGGGGGCATTTCTTGAACTGTGAACTTGTTTTCCTAAGATGTGTCACATCATCACAAAGAAGCCAAAGGGACTGTGCACACCTGAAGTGATTTATTAAAATTAATAAATAAATATATCAAAGATCCTATAAATGTTCTCATCACCTTATACTGTGCATATGATATAGCAGCTCTTTAAAACATGGAATACTTGGTGTATAACTAATCCTGTTCTGGTTCCTGATAAATAAAATTTTCACTTCATATTGACTTCCAGATATTTGGGTATCAAGTCTCCCATTATGCGGGAGTCTCTAGAAGCACAGTAGCTTGTTTTATAAGCATGATTTCTTGAGTTACAGCCCTTGTTCAAGGATATTGCTACCAGTATGTTAATTGCTACTAATAAATTAATTATATTACACTGAAATACTTAATAAAATAGAGGCACACTCAAGGAGTAAAGGATTATTGTTGAATTTTAATGTTAGATTCAAATACATCAACTTTACAACTTAGTCTTTCCTGCTCTATGGCCACTTGATTTTGATGAGTTGGAAGCATGCATAAGTCCTACAGACTGCTTAAAAAGACAGCAACATTTCACATGAGAGAATGCAAAGAACAAAATGCCTTTTACCCACAAATCTAGCTGACAGTACTTGGAAAATCTTTAATTTATTTCTTATGAAAGATTCTTAATTCTTAACTCTTCTCCCCAGGGACCTCTGGCTTCTCCATGACTTGATTTTTTTCAGGTCTAGTCTGTTCTTTCTTCTAGTTTAAGTTTTATCCTATTTCTCACTACTGGTATTGCTGTAAATAAATCTTACAATCCAATTTCTTCATTAAGGTACACAGCATGTATTGGTCTAGTCTCTAAGAGCTTCTGGAGCAGAGTTAAGGTATTAATGCCCAAATACTGAAATAAAGTGGTCCTACACAAGGCCAGCAGCCTGCCTTTAGTCAGGCCAGAATATCACGGATGAGGTGAGACAAAACCTCCAGAGGTTTCCTAGAAAGGAAGACTTTGTTACAATATGCTCTAAAATTCTTCTTATGTCATCTTTTAAGAATATAAAGTCACTTAAAGATGCTCCTCCAAATAAGTATTTCAAAGATGAGCTTCTTCCAGTCCTTTCACAACTTGAGCCTGAAATTCTTTCTATATGACTAAATGCCCAATGATTTTTTTTGTTCATTTGTTTAAATTGTAGTTCGTCTCCCATTCTTGTCTTGGCAAGTTGAGTGATTTGTACTCCAAAAAGGTTCCTATATACAGTATGTTATTAAAGTCAATAAAATACCAAAAAGTTGAAAAATTTAGTATATCCAGTATCTGAGGCTGAAGGGGAAAAAAATAGGCAGTTTATAATTTGTTTGCAATCAAGTAGATAGAAGAACTTTTAAAGAATAAAGGATGCTATCTTATAAAGACTTCTTCCATTTTATTAGGATGAACAACTCTGTGAAGTTCTGGTGCCTATGGATTAATTTCCATAAAACTCTTATACAAATGTTTTATTCCTGGACTCAACCTAGATATAAATAACATCCTAGGAAAACATTCTCTCCAAGGTATATGAAAGAGAAAAACATCTATCTGATTGGAGCCTCTGCAAACTACCTTACAGGTTCACAAGGTACTCATGAGTTTTGCATTTTTCAGGTTTTTTCTTGATTTTGGAGAAATGTTCATGTTAAAATGGAGGCTTCTTTGGTGAAAAGATGCAATTTCAAATATATAAAGTGGTGAGGAGGAAGGACTGACTATAGCAGTGATACAGCAATCATACCTAGAGATCTTGATTAAGTTATGCCTCGTGAAGTAGATTCATGGCCACAATTTCTGAGCCACTTTTTCAGTATTTATGAGTGTGTTTTTATATAACATGTCCAGCTGACTTGCATTTTCTTCATGACTGTCATATCAGTTCACTGGCTTATATTTTTGATATTAAGAAAATGTTCTCTCCTAAAGAAATACAATTTTTCATGAACTTTTGGCTACCATAATAATTTACTGGTTCATTGAGCCTACTCTTTGCTCGCTGACTTTTAGTTGCACCATAGGAAGCAATCTGGGAATAGAAAAGTCACTAAGAAATGAAAAATAACAGGGTTAGAAGTTCCAACAAAATACATTTTATAAATCATTGATGCTTATTATAACAGCACAGTAAGTCACAAGCTCACTATGTTGGTGTGAGGTTATGCTAAAACGCAAGAACACTGATGTTTTCTCTTTTCACTGAATGAAAGGCAAAAATGAACACACCACCCTTTGGGCAAAATGTCCCTAATAAACACAGTGTTGGCATTAAAATATGACAGAATGACAGGCACAACTAAAAAGAAAACTTGAATCATTCTTACCACATGAGACATGTTGAAAGTAATGTATGAATAATCCAGAGAAGGTTGTTCTAGATAAAACAACTTAATTCATCTTTGTCAGTTTATGTCTGACATGCATATTGATTCAGTTCAACCTTTTAGAAGTTGGTATTTGAATCCATTGGAATCCTGCTAGATCAGTTGGATCCATTAAAGGCACAGGGATTACCAGTAATTTGTTAAATACACACATATTTTACTTATGAAGCTGATTCCATAAATGACTTATGCTTCTTACAGAACTCATCCATGAATATTTTGTTAGAAGTTTTCCATATTTTAACCTAATTTTTTAGAAAATACTCAGCAGATTCTCCAATGTTTTAATCTTTGTTTCATTTTGTTTTGTTTTGAAATGCTTCTGTAATAACTGCAAACTTTTAGCTTGGTAGCCCTTTATTTTAAACTAGAGAAAATAATGCATGTAGAAATCCCATGAGCAAGCTGTCTCCAAAATGTAACATGCTGTAACATACACGTTTAGGATATTGTGCTATCAATTTTATTTCAATTTAGTGGCAGATGTTCTGTGTACTGAAATAAACAACACTGAGAAAATAAAGGTGCAGAGGGTGTGCCCAGCTTGTAGCTATCTTCTGAAAGTCCATGTTAGTTTAATCTGGACTGTTAGCAAAACACAATGTCCAATCATACCAAATGGCTGTTTCTCCACAAGCCTGTGTGGAAACATGTTATTGTCCAGTTAGCTGGCAAAGAATTGTCACAGTACATCTTCAGTTACATGTCTAGCTGAGAAATACAGCTATAATTAAATAAATAAAACCTCTCCTAATTCAGACAAAATGGGTTTACTTGAAGCATAAGGAAAAGCAAGGAAACAAGAAACACGAGTAGCTATGCAGTAAAGTCAAGCTCTTGTTAACAATAACCTTAGTATTTCTGGTGGACACTGAAGTCTTACTGAAACATCATGTCCCTTCTTGAAAAAAAATTTAAAAATTATAAAATGTTTATATTTTGACTTGCCATGAGTAAATTTCTTCAGCCAGTTATTCAGTTACTTTATTACCTAAAAAGCACTAGAGGCATGTCAAAGCCATTAAGCTGTTCTTTATCTCTCTCCCTCAGTCTCAATTTATACTGAGGGAATTTATGCCAACTGGAACAGCTCTGATGAGGAAGACTGACCAAGTATCACCTGATGGTTTACTATCCAAAATTGTGTTAATATTTTTGCATATTCTTTATGACTGTCAGCAAGAAATAGATAATTTGAAGTTCAGTATCCCAGTATTAAAGAAAAAAAAAATCTAATTTTGTTTTTGCTAAACAAGGAAATGTTAATCTGTCCAAATAGTACTAAAAAAATAAAGCCTTTTGCTTCAAACATTTCCAACATGTTTATCATATGCAAAAGGGTGACCTTTTTATTTTGCCCTTGAGGCAGAAAAGAAAAAAAAAGATTATTACAAAAACAACATCCTTTGAGAAGTTTACCTCCACATAATTTTTCTTCACTTTGAACCAATTGTCTTTGCTCTACCTCATTTATACCTACCTATATCTTACTTGATCTGCAAGTTGTAATAAAAAAAAATTAAACCAGACAAGAGTTTCTTACTTTATTTCATGGCAATGCAGAAAAACAATAAAGCCTGTGTCCTGACATACATTTTATTTAAACCTTCCGCTATTCCCATTGTTTCTTTCTAGCATAGGGATACATTGTGCTACTCCTTAAGATGGGTTTTATCCATTTTATAGATAAAAATGAAACACAACATACAACACTTCTGTTTTGTGGTTTCAGGTTTTCTTCCTCCCTTCTTCAATCCTTAATAAAACCCATGCTCAGAAAGTAATAAATAGATTGCTAAATAGTTTTGACCAGGTCTTTCAGAAACTTCTTTCCTAGTTTCTCTTGTTACAAAAAGGTCTTTCCAGTTTAGAGCATACCAGAAAATTTGCATTCTTTTGACCATGTTCCTTTAGTGTGGCAGCTTTTGAAAAGTCAAGAGTATATGCCTGGAATACATCCACTGAATAAAACTAGTCCAATGATCCCTGTGTTCAGTTTAAGCAGAAGCCCTATCCTAGCCCTGAGAAGCTGTACAAGATGAAACCAATACCATTAGCTTCCACAGCATCAGCATTTTGTAGCAACTACCTCTTTTATAGCTGTCAGTAGTGACAGTAAATACAGAATGAGTTGTTAAGGCAGTTGGGGGTAATAATTAGCAGTAGTAGCAGATCTATAGGAGTTAAAGCTGTCCCAGCCCTAAAAAATAAAGAAATTCTGAAAACTTGATAAAATCCTTTAAACATTTTAGAACTATTCCAGCAAAGGCATATTTACCTAGGGGTAAGCCAATTTCTGTCTTCAAGGTGTGCTTTTCAATTCACAGAAAGATTTTCTCTAATGTTTTAAAGGAATCAGCCTGTACATTTGCATCAGCTCCCCTTACGCAGCCAGCTCTGGGCCTCACCTCTTCATTTCTGTCTCCACAGTTTCTAACACCATAGTATGGAAGCCCCTAAGAAAGAAATCAATGGCTAGGTGTTACAATGCCTGTGTGACAGACCATCTATGTATTATTGGATTTCCATGGCCTGACTTCCTTAAGAACAGTTGGGCTTTGTGCAGCATGAGGAAGGTGTGAGATGCTCTGGTGTTTCTGTGGGCAGCATTGGTGTGGGGCAGGCACACACTCCATTGGAGTGGGCCTGTGCCTTGTGTCACAAGGGAAAAGGGGTAGTGCTGCTGCATTCAGGCTCCAGCACTACTCATTTTGGCAGTAGGTATGGTTTTCACCACTGGAATCTCCTCTATTTGTATTGAGTCATTTATCTTCAATACAGTTTAGATAACCCTCTCAAACTATTGATAGTAGGTGTAAATCCATGAGTGTTGTGGCATAAGAATGATTGGAAATCATTTAATTATGCTATTTGAAACAGTCTCCACAGCAAAAGCCTCCTTGCAATCAGCACAATAGAAATACCTATCTCTGAAATTAGTAGCCTTAAATGCAGGATACAAAAATCAGTGTCAAGCAACTGTTAATATGAAATTTTATATCACTAAGCCTTTCAGAGCTGACTTTGCTGCACAGAGAAATTAGGAACTTCTTATGAGGAAAGACAAGTTTTGAAAGAGAGAGTGTTTAGTCTTTATACTGATCTTCAGTAGCATCAAGTAGTATTCATGGGACCTTTCTGTTTTCAGGCTGCAGCCTGAGAGTATGTTAGAAGATGCTCTTTGGTTGAAGTCAATTCACTGCTTCTAAGTTTTTCCCAGGACCAAATGCTTAATCCATAACCCAGAGTAAGTCTCATTTTGACAGTAAAATAGAATTCTGTGTAATGGGGATAGAGTACTAATACATTTGTATGCACATATCCACATCAGTCTGTAAAATAAATATTGTTTGACAACAACAGGATTTTTTGTAGATAATATTGGACTTTCAATTCTACCTTTTTATTTCCTTATGTTCCTGAAATTATCAATGACATACCAAAAGGCTGTTTCATTTCTTATTTGTAGAAAAGCAACAAGAGAGTGTAATTTAGGATCAGTAGCTTGGATAATTTTCTATTCAAGTAGGAGCAGTTTACAACAGTGAACTAATTTTCCCAGTATGAACTGCAGATGAGTGATAACCAAGCAAGGAATTAGTTACAAAGACAGGTAAGCTATATTCCCATGATAGTCAAAGGTATCATTGCCAATATAGAAGGGGAGACCAAACAGAGGTCTCCCCTTCTCCACATGTACTTTAGCTCAATTTTCACATTTCCTCTCCTCCTTTTCACAAGCTCCAGGACTCAGAAAATCTTTCCTGAAGCTCATTCACACACACAGTGCAGAAAAACCTTCCTTTTTGATTCTCTGTTTGTTTTTCCATACTGTCCTTTTGCAAGGTAAGTGGATTTTATTAGCTCACAGTGATGTCTAAAATTGATGCAAATTATGCAGCAGCAGCAGCATGTGGTCAGGAACAGGAAGGAAAAATGAGGAAAGATAGAGAGTGGAGTGCCATCATCATACATTGGCTGGGATGAACAGAGGGATCTATTCACACAGCCCCTGGGAATCTTCTTCTTAAAGTTATCTAGAAACCGTGTAAGGCATACAAAAAATGGAAACTGAACACTGCTTCTTAACAAAACCTCCATTGCACTATCCCAAAAAGAGGGAGAAAAGGCTGGATTAAGCCGGGAGGGTAAAAAATCCTCCTTAGAGCAATTTTGCACAGGTGAGAAGAATTAGGACAGGGTAATTTTTTCCCCCTGATTCAAAGTGTGCTGAATAATACAAAGTATGTAATATGATGTGCCAGATCATTGTAGAATGCAATGTCATAAACTGTCACCAAATATAAATCAGCACAGAGGGGTTTCATCTCAATTTGTACCCCTGCAAGATTCAATTTCCCAGCACTTAATGAAGTAAAAACTGCCATGTTTGGAACAATTTAAATAATGTTAAATATTTCAGCTTATGTTCTCTTACCAGAGGAGAAATCACACACATTGGACAACAGAATTTTTGTTTGTCTTAAAAGGCCTTGTCCAAAAAAAGAAAAATAAGTAAATGCATAACTTAGTTGTAGTGGGTTTATACTTAAATGTTGTACAAAAATGTATTTGTTTTGTGAAATGTAGCTCTTGGGTTTCAAAATATACTGAAAAAACACTTTTTTCCAGCACAAGGTTGCCTCATTTAGTGCCTTATTTGCAATATTAGGCTTAAATTAGGCTTGTTTATGTGCTTTAATTTTGTTCACTCTCTGAAGTTGTGAGTAATAGTTTGTTGGCACTGAACTTACATACAAATGTGAAAAACAGCAAAGTGTGCTCAAGCAACTTTTGTAGAGCATATGCTGTGTTAATTATTATTTTCCTGTGCCAGGAGCTCACCACATTCACACCACAGTATGAATGTATGTTTTTAGTACCAGTCAATGGAGACATATCCATCTTTAAGGTAAAGGAGCTCTTCATTCCTATTCAATTTGCTCGTGAAACTCCAGGGAGTGGGAAAGGGGAGTTTCTTAGTTCTGTTTGTCCTGCCAGGGAAAGAATATGAGCTCCTACTGAAGTACTGAAGCCTAATCCAAATACTGGATATTCCATGGTGAATCCCGAGAAAATACTGCTGTCTCTTATATGTACTGCTCTTGTTGGAACACACCTCTTCACCAAGCCTGTGAGCCCTGGCCTTATTAGGACCCTGCTGAACTCTCTCATGCTTTAGGCACTTAGATGATGCCTTAAGATTTTAGCTTTTATTTATAAAAATATAAATAAATATAATAAATATAAATATTATAATAATTATAATAATAACTAATATTATTATTACTATTATTATTACTATTTCTATTTTCCAAATCCTGTACTGCATTAGTGTATAACTATAAACTCCATATAGAGTGTTAGCTAACTTTCTTCCCATTTTGGTCAGACAAAATAATTCTTCTAGGCCTGAAATTCAAGGACACCCTACAGCCTCAGGCCCTGAAAAGAATAAAAAGAAGTGATTTTGGGGGGAAGCTAACTAGGGGTATATGACTTCATTACCTGAAGCTGTAATTAGAGGATAAACCCCTGATATGTAAAGGGACCAAACTTATATCTGTCTGAAAAAGCCCTGACCATCATCCATCTTGGGCATAGCCACTGGGAGGCTTCTGACCACCCTGAGCTGCTTGAAGGCCTTTAATAAATACCTGCTTTTGCTCTCTTAATCTTGTCTAGCCTCTATTTCAAGCAGCCATTCCAAGGCATCATAGGTACCACACTGGTACACACACTTCAGGACTGTAGTAGCTGGTTTGGGTCCTGGAACAAATAGTGCCAGACTGTGAGAAAGTGATAAGGAAGGAAAAGAGAAAATAGCCAAGGAGCACTCATTTGACTTTTCTGCCTTCCCACACACATGGGTATTGGATGCAACTCTGTAAGATGAAAAAATGGGGAATGCTTTCCCACCTACTGCTACCTTTTTCTCTAAAATGCCTTACCAAAAGAAAAAAAGTTGAAAATCTAGTTTCCAAGTGTTTTGAATCAAAGACACCAAGAGGTATTAGTTTGAATTAGTTACAGGACTGAATTTGAAGTATTTGGAGAACATTAAACAGTCATGTGGGGAGCCTCAGAAATATAGTGGCAGTATTTCACTTAGTTCACTTCAAAAGATGCTCACATGAGGATTCAATGCACTTTAGCTAATACACTTTAAATTCAGACCTCAAATAAATTTGATTACTGGGTAGACAGGTTCTTAATTGGCCATAAAATCCTTTAAACCCTCTTTTTTCTGAAATCATTGTGGTATTGCACAAAAGGTGACAACGGGCCTCAGAAACATGGGTGGCACAGACTAATGAATTTTCCATTGGACAGAACTGAGTGTGTTGCCCACAGCATATTCGGGATTGATGGGTCAGTGCAAACCAGGCTCCCACATATACCTGCTGCTGTGAGCCTGTAGTGATCCCTCACCACTGCACACTCACACTCTTGTGTGAAAAGTGCATGGCTGTGTCCTGCTATCCTCAGCTAACCTCATGTTGCTCCTGGAAACCTTTCTGTCTGGAACCCCCTCAGTGCTGCTCCACACCTCCACTGCCCCTGGCTATCCACGAGATCCCCCTGCAGCCTTTAGCCCTGTAACATCCATTCAGTATTCCTCTCCTCTGACCCACCAGTGTTGCCCCAGCGAGTGCTGCTGCTCAAAGGAATCTCCTTGTCCTCAGGCCCTCAAACACTTGAGTATTTAATGTACTTTATGAAGTGTTGAAATAAATGGCAAATGACAGATAAAATGTTGAAAATAACATGCTACTTCAACACTTTATGCTTCATCAGCTTTTTATTTCAACACTTTACACTCAAAGTGTGAATATGATAGGGTTTATCAAGGGCATTTATCTTTGAGTTACGTTAGCATGGAGGATTGTGATATAAAACATCCATGTTACTTGCAGTTACAGCATGCTGAAGATTCAATGCACAGTTTGAAAAATTTGTTCAACCCTGTTTACTTTCATGGTCTTTTTTTAACCAATGATGCATTGTGAACATTTGTGAGTCAGCCAGCAGCTAAAGGTCCTTCCTTCTCTTAAAAATAAAGAGCAATACAAATTGACTGACTTCAGAAGTCTTGATGACTGCTAAGTATGAAACTGTTTTATGCAGAAAAGCTGAAAGGTAGGAAAGCTGAAGGAAGAACCAAAGTCACTCTCAAAGTATAACAGCTGAATTAGGTATTTTCAGCACACTATTTAGGCAGTGCAAAAGGTTTCTTTGTAAGTTGTTAATTAGTAGAATTTGTATCACAATAGTGTCAGACAAAATTCTGCATTCCATCACCCCAGGCATCAAAAGCACAAAAGATTCAAACACTTTGCCAAATAAAATGCCATAAAAATATCCAATTTTAACTATTTTGTCTTTAACCATTTTGTCACTTATTTCTCATCATTTATAAATATCACAAGAATATTGTCCATAGACAATTCAGAAGCTATGTTTGCTGTTTATCTATATTATTAGTGCATGTAATAATAAACCATTATTGCTCTTATACACTCTTAGTCCAATGTACAGAGCCATCTGAATCATCCATTTTTATTACAATTCTCACAAGGGCATAAATATAATTTCTACCTGGCAGCACATTAGAAGATGCAATAATTTCTGACAGGAATCAATACTGTTACTGAAAAAAAAAAAAAACCAGCAACTTTTACTTGCTCACATCGAAGTTTCTTTAGAAATTCTACATAAAAGTGAATTGTTTCTCCCAACACAATTAATACAATGTCTATCTATTTCAGTGCCTAGTAGAAAAAACTTTGGTCACACCTTCAGAATGGTGTGATCTTCTTTCAGGAAGAGAGAGGATGTGGTAGAAGTGGCCCAAGGAAATTAAGAACTTGAAAGCACTGTGAGTTTTCCTCTGGGACAGTTTTATTTGCCTAAGAAAACAAATACATTAAAACTGATTTTTCTAAAAGTTGCTGCTTGATTTAACATTTATATTTATTTGAGCATAACACCAGTAATTTGTGTGGCATAGCGGAACTAATTTATGAGCTTTTCAAATATTTAAAATGTCTATTTGCACCAATATGTTTTCTCTCAGATGCAAAACCTTTTCTTTTTTTTAAACTGCTGTGCTCTTCAGTATTGAACAGCAGTGATGTATTCCAGGAATCATATTTTCAGAGTGCATTGTCAAAGGTACTGTTAATTATTTTGTGCCTCTCAACCATCTTCCTACATGTTATTGATATAATCATACAACACAAATGAGCTTATCTGCATGAGGTGATTCAAGATCCCACAGTGCTGGGTAGATACCACATTTTGCTGAGTTCTGTATAACGTCTGTCAGCAGACACAAAGCTTTACAAGTTGCTGTGAGCAGTGGGAGCTCAGACATGTATCCATGGGGAAAGAAAATGTAAGGAGATAGAAATATTATTTTCAGAATATGTCAAGTTTGTAGGCTTTAAAAACAGATTTGTAGGCTTTAAAAACAGATTACAGGATGTGGAGAAAGTGTGATGTTATGGAAAATCTACACATGAAAAAGAGGGTTAGGGTGGTTGAAACTTTTTGGAAGTGGGATGAAAAGTCTCTGTGAGCTTTATTTTCAGCTGTTCTCCAAGAAGACTTTCAATATACAGTTGTTTATCAAGTCCATACTACTGAAACAAAACACTTTGAACTTGAACGTACTCTGAAGGGTTTTGTATAGAGATCATTTGAAACATACAAAAAAAATCCCTTCCATCAATGTTATATATTTGCAAATCTTTTTCACAAAATAAAACTGATTTTTCAAGTATCTGAGCAGAGAATATCACCCAGCTGTATAAACAGATAGTTTAGTACATTGCAGCAAACATAAATATATATTTTTATGACCTGAGGTATAATGCAACTTCTGTGGAACCATATGGGTAATCACTTTGTACAGCAGCTTGTGAGATGCTTCTTGTCCTTAAAAAGGGCAAACTTTTTCATGCAAAGTCTTTAATTTGAGATTCTATGTTTCTTCTGCAATCACCTTGAGAAGAGCAAGGGAACTGCAGACTCTAGATTACTTTTAATTGCTTATCAGCTACTATAGAGGAAAGATGTGCAATAACTCTGACTTTGGTCTTGCCAGAAGGAAAAAAAAATTACTAATTATGTGTTATATAAACTGTGTGGGACCTGGATGGCATTAATTTTCTTCAGAGCATCTCATATGGGGCTTACTTTTAGAGTTTTGACCAAAACAATTTTGATAGAACACAAACTTCCAGACTGTTGCTGATCAGTGTTTGCACAGTGTCATAGTCCCCCTCTGCCTCTCACTCTGTGTCCCCAGGTGAATAAACTGGAATGCTCTGCAATAGGCTGGGAGAGGAGACATGGGCAGACCACCCAACAAACAGGAGGGCTTAGGAGGCTTAACAGTGTTTTTCTCACTGGATGGGCATCAGTCTACTCATGGCAGGTGGTGAGTGGTTGACTTTGCATCACTTGGTTTGTTTCTCCTCTCTTCCACTTATTCTTCTTTTATTTTATCTTACTATAACTAGTACTAGTAGCAGTAGTAGTAATGATTGATGATATTATTATTATTATTATTATTGTTGTTGTTGTTGTTGTTAATAATAATAATGATGATGATGATGATGATGATGATAATAATAATAATAATAATGTTGTCTTGACTCCCCAAGTTTTTTGATTTTATTTTCCATTTCCTCTTCCCCATGCTGCTAGAAAGAGGGTGGGGTGAGGGAGTGTGCAATCAGCTCTGTGGTGTTTAGCTGCCTGCTGTGGTGAGCCAGCAGCTTATATATAGAGAGAAACATAAATCTACAAAGTTTGCATTATGGTTCGTGCATTTTCTCACAGACACCTGAGCAACAGCATACCCTCAGAATTCAGCTTCCTACTCCATCCTTCAGTCCCTCTGAATCATCCAAATAAATGTTTTTGTATCACTGCAGCAAACCAGTGAATTTTTTAATGTTAAAAAATGCTTTATTTCCCCTACCTCCTCCCCAAAAAATCTGGCATTGACACAAAAGAGGGGTCAGTTACTGCAAGATGGAGGGTGTGGAATAAGGTGAAGTGGGTATGCAATTTTATTGCAAAGAACAAAATTTTAATTATCCTCTAAATACCTTTTGTGATTTCTATCCTGTGCAGCTGTAGATAACCAGGTAAAATGGATCAACCCCTCATCATGCCAAGCTCTCTACAAATATATATCTCCAAAATTGTTTTAGCCTTATCAGACATTCCAGTCCAAAACTTGAAGAGGAAGGTAGAAAATACAGAAGACAAGTGATTTCAGTCCTAGGGGTAAGTGACTAATAGAGCTGGGATAAAAGTTCAATTAGCCTGGTGACACCTTGTCCATTCAGCTACCAGGAACTACTAAGAGATCTTCCCTTTCTCTAAGTCCCAGAGCACATTTTTACTGGCATTTAGCATCACAAAAGACTGAAGGTCAAGTAACCTCTTCAGGTCAGGAAGCTCAGTGTGAAAGACTTAGAGAATAATGTTCTTGTCAGAAATCTCACTTATACTCTGGTGATTTAGGACATGGTTGGGGTTTTTTAAAATTTTTATATATATATTTATTTATTTGTTTATTTATTACATCTCTTTTTTATATCAAAAAATTTAGGAAAAAGCAAGTAAAATCATGTTTTCTTCATCATTATTTTATGAGGTTTTTTGCATGAAGTGTCACTTAACCTTTTGAGTTAACCTGTAGAGAAGGCTTTAAAAGATTTAAAAATATATTTTTAATGATTGTTACATAAAATATTTGCAATTAAGTATTCCATGAACAGAATATTTAAGAAAAACCTGCTGCTAACAGTACAAACTATGTAGTTTATTCATTGCCTATCTAAAGCAAAAGGTGCCAGACTGCTGCTGGAAGCAGTGATGACTTGTTTGGAAAATGAAAAATACTTTTCTTTAGAAAACTTCTAGTCTTTCTAAATTTGTGCAGTGACAAAAAAATATGAAAAGTTTGCAATGGGTACTTGTCATCAACAAAAGGAGTTTAGGAACACTGAATTAAAGCTCAGGCTTCTCTGATTCTTGAGCTCCATATTTGGCAGACCATTTTTCTACTCAGAAAAATGCATACTGACAGGGAATGAAAATCACATGTCCATGATGTGCCAAAAATTTTGCATAGAAAATACTTTCTCTGTTGTCTTGTAACTTGACTTTTGTCCTTTCTGCTTAGAAATGCTTCATGGGGCAGAGCTAGAAAAAGGGAATTTGTGCAATCAAATAGAAAAAACACTGGGCAATCAGGGCAGACTTGTTGTGAAGCCACGCATCACACTTAAATGATTCTGAATAAATCATCTGTAAAATTACACCTGTTTATTTACAGACAGTGTGCAACAAAAGGAATAAAAAAATAAAATTTAAAGTCTTGAGACCGCTTGACCAAGTTTTTGAACAAAGTAACCAGCATGCCTAAAACAAGCTTACAAATTGATTACCAGGGCCTTAAAGGGTTGTTCCAAAATATTGCAGTGAGTACGTCAGAGTTACATGCACGCAGATTTGAAATAAAACAAATTGGATGCAAAGGACTTGACTGTCCTTGATCTTTGCATTTGCTCCCATTGAGGTCCTGGAGATCTCCAGCCATGTATCAAGATTCTTATCAGCTCTCCTTAGCTGGCTGTCAATGTTCTCCATACAAAATGGATTTGAGTTTAGCTTGGTTATGTTTTAGAGCAAGTATTACAGATTTTCCAGAATGTATGTAGCAAGTTTCAAAGTAATATTTTGAACTTTTAAGTAACGTGTGAGTTGGTGTTCATTTCCAGTCCTGCAAAAGTGTTTCTTTCTATTAAGTGAGTGAGAAGACTAAAAAATCACCAGTAGCTGATAGTACAAAATGGTGTACCTACAAGCACAGTCCTTTACAGAAAGAATGTGGTGGGGTCTTTAAGTTGCATTTCTAAATTTGGAATGGCAGGTTTTGGCTAGGACAGAGTTAACCTCCTTCAGAGGATTTAGCATGGGGCTATGTTTTGGATTTGTGTTGGAAACAGAGATGTTTTACTTATTGCTGAGCAGGGCTTGTGCAGCAAGGCTTTTTTCTGCACCTCACCCCACCTCAACACCAAGGCAGCTGGTGGTGCACAAGGAGATAGGAGAGGACACATCTGGGACAGCTGATTCCAACTCACCAGAAGGATATTCCAGACAATATGGTGTCACACTCAGCATATGGAGGCTGGAGGAAGAAGAAGGGAGGGATATTCAGAGTGATGATGTTGGTAATCTCTCATGGTTTTAACCCCAGACCAGAACCCAAGCCCTACACAGCTTCTCACTCACACCCCCACCAGTAGGACCAGGGAGAAAATTGAGAGGATAAAAGCTAGAAAAATAATAGAGATAAAAACAGTTTAATAGGAAAAGATAAAGCCACATGCACAAATAAAGCAACACCAGGAATTAATTCACTGTTTCCCATGGGCAGGCAGGTTTTCTGCCATCTGACATTCAGCAGGGTCCCAAAACACATAACAGTTATTTAGGAAGACAAACAACATCACTCAAAACATCACCCCCTTCCTCCTCCTTACCTCCACTTTATATATTGAGCACAATGTCATATGGTCTTGAATATCCCTTTGTTCAGCTGGGATCACCTGTCCTGGCTGTGTAACTTCCCATCTCACCCAGCTTCTCACCCATCCCTAGTCTCCTTGCTAGCACAGCTGTAAAAAACGTGGAAAAGGCCTTGGGTCTGTATAAGCCCTGCTCAGCAATAATAAAAACTTCTCTTTATTTTTAATCCTGTATTCAGCACAAACCCAAAACACAGCCCCATACCAGTCACTGGGAAGAAAACTAACTCCACCCCAGCCAAAACCAGTATATCTTCCCTAGGCACCAATATTCCTTGATGGAGCCAGGCTTTCCTGAGGGTGGCTGAACACCTGGGAAGCAGTGATTTAATTCCTTGGTTTGTTCTGCTTGCTTGCATGGTTTTGTTTTGCCTATCAAACTGTCATTATTCCAATCCATGAGTTTTCTCTGCGTTACTCTCCCAGTTCTCTGGTGGGGGAGTGAAAGAGCAGCTGCGTTGGACTGAGTTACTGACTGCAGTTAAACCACAAGAGAGAGATGTGTTCTCAATTTAATATTTTCCCTCTAGTTGTTATGAGCCATGGTTTACATTATTGAACCCTTGGCAGCTGAAGCAAGACTTAAACTGATAATATATATCACTTCACCCAGGACAACTGGATTCTGAGGATCCTTCCTGAACTGAGACGGGGTGGATTAAGGAAAAAAATAAAAAACAAAACATTAAGTAATGCTTAGAAAAGGATTTTCTCAACATCTGGCTATTTTAAATTTTTTTCATACCAATGATTTCAGATGTGTTGGGTAGTTATTAGGCCTCACATCAATCAGAAAAAAAACACAGATGGTTAGTAGGACCAAAAATTATGAAGAGATAATCAGATACCAGTTTTCTTACAGCTCAGGAACCAGTTTTCTCACATCAAAAGGGCAAGGCAGCAGAAGTGCCCAAGACAATTCTGTGCTAGGAGAGAGAGATGGTGCCATTCATTTCAGAGCATAAATACAGAAACTTAGAAAGTTGAGAAGAAAAGAAGTTATCAGATGCTGATACACCTGAGGGACTAACTCTGTTGCAGGATATCAACTAAATTACCTGCTATGACGTACACTGACATAAGGAATGGGAGAAAGAACACTGCTGCATGTGAAACACCCTGCCTCATAGTTCACGCTCTTGAGGCCCAGTTACGTGGGTATCCCTTGCAACATCCATAGAATACACATATTCTGTTAAGAAGTCAGTACATGGTCCTTTCTTTCTTTTTTTCTCTACTTTTTTTTATTTTCCCCAACTTCTATATGTGAGTTTTTTCCAGAAAAGAGAATATATCAAAAAGCACAAGTCTAAAAAGGCATATATTTTACATAGACAGCTAATGCCATATGAACAGAAGTGCAGGCTGGTGAAATTGAGAAAGCATTTTCTTTTTATCTCATCTCTACAGTAAATTGATTACGCTCCAAGTCAATCCCCATAGAGTGAAGCAGCATTTGCCTGTACTCTAAAACCAGCCAACATCAGAACCAGGATAAAGAATCCTGCAAGTGATGCATGGTATCCTAATCCATCTGGTACACAAGTGTCTTTTAAATTCCCCTATATGAGATTCCCCAGAAGGAGAGGTTCTGTGTTTTCACTGTTTAAAACCAACTAGGAGGGGAAAATAAGGCTCCCCTTGCCAAATTCCACTCCACTAGAAGCATAAAAAAACATAATGAAGTTAATTCAAATACAAATTCAAATACTGTCTAGTACAGTATGTGTGAAGAAGGAAAAGATCCCAAAGGATACTATTCCCCTCCGTTTGTGCTGAAAAGTTAGATCATTTGTTCAGAGAATGAGGTTATCCATTGGTTTTGTCCATTTTTCATGTTTTCATCACAGAATATCTTTTCAGACAAGAGAGGCTGTATAGGTCACTCCTGCACAGGCCACTTTCTTTTATAAATTGCTGACTTAATATCAAGTAACAGACAGCTGAGCACTAGACTGGTGAATTTCTACGATTTAGTGAAGCATTTTGTATAGTTATGTCTTTTCAATATATCCAATGGGTTTCCTTGGCTTCATATAGAATTTTCCTTTTCTTCATAGAAAATCTGTATACTTAATATTCACAATATTGTCAATATTGTCTCACTTAACACTAATCTTTTCAAATTTTACTTTAAAATGGTAAAAGGCCAGGTTAGATGGGGCTCTGAGCAAATTCTAATGGAAGTTGTCCCTATCCAGGATAGGTTGGAAGAGGATGATCTTTAAGGTCCCTTCCAATCAAAAGCATTCTATAATGCTCTCCATCTTTCAAATTGTTCTAATGCCAAATTCCTTAGTTGTTTCTCTCCCCTAAATTAACTGCTTCTGGCCCATAGAGTAATGGTGCCTAGCAGTGCACAGATCTGGTATTTTTGCACTTCGAGAGGTGAAGTTTTTATCAGTTTGTAGCTCCCTCAGTGCCTGTGAAGCACATCTTCTTTTATTCTCATTTGTAAGGAAACCTCAGCAATGGTCAAGGTTCCTCTGTGCACACAGGATTCTTGCATATTCTTTGACTTCACAGATGGCACATTTCACTTGCCCTTCTATTTCTTTTTCATGTTGCAGCCAATTCATCTTCTTGGCATTTATTATGAGTCAAAGTTGACCAAACCAATATTCCAAGGTTAATTATTAATTTGATTCATCAATAATTCAAGCATTTTTTTCAGCTATGTGATGTCATCTCTGTTAGTTAAGGACCTTAACATTAGATTATCTCAAGTCATGCCCTCTACCTTATTTGTCATTCTTACTGTCTAGTTTAAGAATATGATGAAAAGCCGTAGTGATTCTATGCTTCCTTTTATTATATCAGGCTTTGGACTTGTTTAATTTTTCTTTTTTTTTTTTTTTTTTACTATGCTGCAAATCTTCAAACATAACTTTCATGCTTTCAATTATATTATCTGAATTCCATGTGACTTTGCAGCTTTCCACATTGTTTCCAACCAAGCTGAAACAAAAGTCAATGAAAAGGAAAAATATCATTGTTGGCTTCTTGCTTTCCTCAGCAGCCAGCAGAGCATACATACCCAGTCAGTGCAGCTTCACTCTGGTTTGAAGTTGCCCTAGCTGTCCTCCCCTCCTACTCTTTAAAATGGCTTCTATCTGCAAATTATTGTGCTCACCATGACTTTCCTGATTTGCATCTCAGCAGAATCTTTTTACCAAGACAGTTCAACTATTAATGGTAGCCATTTCTTTCCCATTTCTACTTGCCCTCATACATTATTCCACCAATACTAATAGTTTCTTTAGCACCAGATTTTTCTTTAGCCACTGTCATTATTCTCAGCTTTACCATTTTGTGCATTTTTTCAATTTTTCTTTATTCACAGAATTATAGAATGGGTCAGGTTGGAAGGAACCACTGTGGTTCATCTGATCCAATCTCCATGCTCAAGCTGGGTCACTCAAGCACATAGCACAGGATTGCATCCAGACAGTTCTAGAATATTTCCAGTCAGGGAGACTCCACACCCACTCTGGGCAAACTGTTTCAATTCTTGGTCGCTGCACTGCAAAGAGGTTCTTCCTCATTATCAGCTGGAACTTTCTGAGAATCAGTTTCTGCCTGAGCCCCCATTGCCTCTTGTCCTACTGCTTGAGACCACTGAGAAGAACCTGCATCCATCCTCTTGACACCCTCCCTTTACATATTTATACACATCAATGAGGTTCCCTTTCAGTTGTCTGTTCCCAAGCCTAAAACATGTCCCAAGTGTCCCAACCTTTCTTCATAAGAGAGATGCCCCAGTCCCTTAATCATCTTTGTCTGTGTGGTCCTTGAATATCAACCAACTCTCTTGGACCCCTCTTAAAGTACAGGCACTTTATAGAAGAATTTAATTGTGTCAGTATCCCAGTAAAGCTTCATAGGGATGCTCCATAGTTCTGTCCTGTGGTTCTGTCTTTGGCTGCTTCCACTTGCTCAAGGTTTTCCCTTTCTATGGTTCTCCCCTTCCCACATCTTATCTCTCTTGGCCTTGTCCCCATCCCCCTTTAAATCTAGTTTAAAATTCTAGATTCCTGATCTCTTTAAATTGAGTTTTCTTTCTTTTTACGAGTCTCATTCTAGAAATGCCTTCATTCCTTACAATGATGTAATCTTACTTGCAGCTTTCCCCAAAGCTATGATTTCGTTCTGTATCTTAATCTTTGTAAAGCTTATCCAGCTATTTATGTCCTTAGATCTAATAATTTTCTTTCCTACATTTAGTTTTGCTTCCCTGAATATTTCTTGTACAGTCTACAATGTGATTTCTTCAACAACATCAATTAATGGGCTGAAAAAATGTCTAAATGTCACCTTGAATGCCTTCCTCATAGAACTTTCCTTTCATAGAAATTGAATTTGGTTTCAACTATAACCAATTTCGGAATCTGAAATTTGGGGGGTTTTTCACTTAACCCTCTTTCCCGCAGGGCTTCCATGAACAATGGCATTTTCTACTCTCCTATTTTCAACAGCCAATGCCTTTACTAATAATGAAGTGCCCTCTCTTCCTTTCATTGTGGGTAAATCATTAATTCCATAAAACCTTCTGATATCTTCAGGAGAAATCCACCTGCAGCCTGTAATCAAACTGTGCATCTCAAGGCAATTCTGAACTTTGCCCTTGACAAAATGAGAGAAAGAAATGACTGAGCAGAGATGCAGTAATGTTACCAAGAATTACATTGGTTTTAGTATTTTTGTCAAGCAACAGAATAACATCTTTTTTTAAAACATTAACATCGCCTTTTGAGAATTTTCAGCTACCTGCACTGACAAACATTCCTCTCTTCTATTAAAATAAAATTTTGATAATCCATAAGGGACAATTGAAATAATAAATTACGAATTTGCAAGAATTGCTTTTGTAATATGATGATTTCACCATTAAAATAATTACGTTTTTTAAATGATTAAGCCCTCACAGTCACTATTTTAAAAAAATAAATTGTTCCTATTGTTCTTGAATTTCTGATCAGTTTTGTCTCATGTAATGGGTGGGTTGCTATCAGATGTTTGGCAGACTACAATGCAAATTAAGTTTTTTAGTCTGAGGAAATATCCATTAGCCACACACATTTCCAAACTTCAAAATGCATGCTTGAAAATTACAGTTGATTAGACGCTTTGTTGTGAATCGCAGAACAAAAGCTGAAAATCCCGCTCTGCTTTTCATTTATTATATCAAACAATGATGCTATTTCACCATTGTATAGTATAAAAGGTGTGTTCATGTTTGAAGAACAGTGTCCATAAGGTTTAATCTGCAGTCTTATGTTCAGAGGGGTTTGTAAATCGATTCCTCACTAGATGCAGTAACTCTTGTCGACTGAAGATAAATGGCTGAATTCCAAGAGAATACAACACAAAGAAAACTATTAGCCCTGACAATTCATAAACAAAGTAAAGAATATTATTCACTCCTTGTTCTTGTAAAATAGTATCCAGGTTTCAAAAAATATAAAGGAAGCTCACTTAAATCATTGCAATTATTTAGTCAAAATGAGTTTGTTTATGAACAAATGTACCAAAAGAAGAAAGATTTGTTTCTTTATAAGTAAAAAGAGGGAGAAGAGGCAGGAGAAAACTTTATTGTAATCCCAACAGCTATGTTAATAGCTATAGCTTTGTTTTCAGCCTTTTTTCTTTTATTATCTTCTTGCTGACCTATTTCTTCACTGAAAAAAGAGTGTCTGAAACACATTGAATACTTCTAGGTCAGAGGTTCCCAGCGTCTGTGCACCATGGTGACAGTCTCAGGAGATTTTCAACCAGTAACAGTTTTCACAAATCTCTCATGAAAACCTTTGGGTTACCGGAGGCTAGAAAGGTTTGGGCTTGGTGTGGGGTTTATTTTGCACTATATGCATTTGTCTTCAGCCTTTGTGAATTTGCGATTCCCTGGATCACTTGGCTGACTAGTCCCAGAAATTAAAATATATTTTACTTTTCTTTCTGTGACATTAAAAATGCATTGCAATGAATAATATAGTAGGGCTGTGTATAAAACTAAAGCTTCTGCATTCCTTTTAAATGTTTGTTCTTTAACAGAGATTCTCTGAGGGAAACTTATTGAAATGATGAACAGTAATTTAATTTTTTATCATAAGCATTAGTGGAAAATAAAGGACAAAAGTACTTTGCAGGGCTGAAGAAATGGAAAAGATATTTATCATGGGAAAATACAGCATCCAGGCTGAATCTCTGGCAGTGCACATTCTTTTTCTGTTCAAAGAGTGGCAATAAGGAGATTAATATTTAGTGTCTAGAAACATTTTCTATTTATGTCGTAAGCAGCAAGTACTAAAGTAACTTACCATGAAAGCATGCTCTAAAAAAAGTATATAGTCAACAGATGAAAGCAAAGCTTTTGTGAAAAATAATTTTTAAATTTTGAAAAGAAATTCAGTAACTAGTGGTTTTCCCCAAAAATATTCTGGAGGAATCTTAAAAGTAATAGTAGGTCAAATCATCAACTTGTACATATCAGTATTTCTGATACAAGGAAGACCTGCACTTTTGGAAGACATTGAATGAAAACTGTTCTGGGAATTTTCCAGTTGTTCAGAGGTTTGAAATGTCATGCCATGTCACTGCAATTTCATGGAGAAAATTTAAATGCTGCTGTAAGATATAGTAATTATTTAAATTGACACACATAGAACTCTTCAGTTCAGATATCATTTTTGATGTTCTTATTCACTCATGCACAACTTTTTCTGATATGAGTGTGAACCTCTACATAACAAGGAATAGGTCTTTGTAAAATGCCAAATAGCAGGGGAAAAGATAAAAGCAGTGATGTTCTTCCCCCCTCCCAAAAGAAAACATCAGCTGACAAACTGTAGTCCAGAATTACAAAATCAAAACATTAAGTATTTAATTTTCTTTACAGATACCTCACAAATTGACATCCTTTATAAAAGCCAACAGACAGCTTGGTTTCATTAGGTCAAAAAGATTTATTGAGGCACACACTGCCATTCCATTTCTGCATGACAGGTGCTATCCTATAGCTTTGCATGAAATGTAGATAAGCTTTTTCTTCAGGACAATTGCAGACCAAGCCCAAAGATATTTTGAGATTTTGCTGAGCTATGCAGAATATACACCAATAATATTGTATACAGAAAATTGTGAATAAAATATTGGAGTTTTCAGAATAGTCCTTTAAAATCTCATCTCTAATAGTGAATTACTAGAGACAGTTTTGGATCAGTTTCTCCCAGTTGCAGTAGCCACACATCTCTTTCTTTCCCTCTCTTTCTCTAGTGCAACATACAGAGACATGGATGAGAGGAAAAAAAATTCATTACAATTTAAAATAACTATTCTCTAGCAGTTTACCAAAACCTGATAATTCCAAAATAATATCCTGCACATACTATCCTGAGACCAAGAAGAGAGCTGAATTCCAGAAGAAATCCTTCATGTAGAGGCCTTGACACCTCAGATTGCCTCAGAATGAGAATATCTCCAATGATGGGAATTCCTATTCCTAAACTGCTTCAAAAATCCTAAGTGATCTACACCAAAAATGTCATTTTCAATCTGAATGTGCTGTTAAAAATTGTTAATATTTTTATTTTTGTTTTTGATATTATTCTAAGGACAACTATCTCATTGCTGAGGAGAAAATTGTGTAATATTCAAAGGCAGAAAGCACCAATATTTAGTCCATGCCTTTTGCCACTCTTCTCACAGCAAATCACACAGAGTATGTAGGAAGGGTGTAAAAAATGACAGTGACACCACCAAACTTGCAGCATTCTGAGCTTTAGTTTACCAGGTCTGCACCAGCTGCAAGTTAAAAACAGCATGCCTAAGTCAGTCTTGGAAAATGCTTTGCTATCAAATCCACCTTGTCCACTCCACGATATGGGGATGACTCTCAGCCACGTGCAAAGGAATGAGAGACTGGGAAGGCAGACCTAGTTACACATAGCTAGGAGTGAATGCTGGCTTCACAACACCAAAGCTTTCTACATTGCACATCTCAGTTATGTTACTGTGCAGCTTTACATTTTTTGTGAAGCTTCCTGATGTTTTGAAGGTCCTCAACCTGCAATTAATGTTATTTAAACCTTGATTTGAGAGGCAAGGGTTCACTACTTATCTTTGTCAGAAGGGCACTGCCCAAAAAAGAGGGTTTGGTTTTGAACACATCTTTGTCTAATGCAATCTAATTTAACCAGTGAGTCAAAGGTTCATGCAGAAAGATTTTGATCTTGAAACCACTGGTATGATTGCTTATGTCTTCAGTACACTTACATGTGTTCTGTTTATGTGTATATATATATGTAGTCATGATTTTTGTGGGCACAAGACCAGATAGTCAAAAGTACAATGTATATTCTACTGATTATGTTTAATATCATGAGGCTAAGTAGAACAGCAGAAGTAGAAATCTGGTGGAAAACTTATTTTCATGCCACAGAACTGATCAAGTCCTCCAGAAAGAAGAAGACCAAGAAAATAAATAGTTTTACATGTTTTATTCTTTCTTAATAAAAAATGTGAAATCAGTTTGGGAAGTGAAAGTACAGGTCACAGGAAAAACAGGTGAGGAGCAAAGAGACAGAAGGAATAGTTGCATAGAGAAATGTCAGGTAAGCCTATTTTTTGAAAGCACTTGAAAACACTTTGGAAAATAGCAGTGGTCTCCAAGGATTCCTGATGGAGAAGTCTCATATTTGGTAATTTGCACTGAAGGTTCTCAAATACAAGCAGCGACTTGAAATGTCACCTTTTCTCATCTATAATCTCTCTAGTGGATGCCCAGCTAAGAAGCTGGGGATCTCACAGCAACTAAGCTGTTAAACTTTTTGCACCTGAAAGAGTAAACCTTGTCACCTTGAACAGAATTTTCTTCATGGGCATCCAGTGTCCTCTGGATTGGAGTCAAGACTTTTCTGTTATTGCCACCCAAAATGCCAAACCCAAATGTAAGAATTCTGCAATGAAGACATGCGGCAGGGAAAGTAAATACCTCCAGAAGGGTGAGGAGCACCAGCAGATAGTGCTATTTTACAGGTTCAGAACTTGCAAAAGGTCTGACCTCTGTGAGACATCCACATCCAATCTCACTCTGATCTTGGGTGGGCAGCCTGACTTATCTGTCATTTCTTCTTTGTCTTCTCTAAATAAGGAATTAGCACACTTTGGTGCCAAAGAGTTTTTAGGATGTTCAGTCAATGCATGCACACAGTTTTGAGGATACTACTTTTTGTGGATACTAACATTGATGTTTTGACCTTCCAAGCTGTGGTTTTATTTTTCTCCTTTGGTACATGGCAGTGACCACTCTCTACGTACATTAGGAGTCCCGAACAGTTCACAGAGTCAACAAAGAGCAGTGTAGATAACCCAGTTTTGAAGGCAGTATGAAAAAGGGCTATAGAGCTGAGAAATGTGATGTGTGGAAGAGGTAGGTAATGAATAATTAGGAATTAAATATAAAAAGAATAAGATATCATCCCATTAAATGGTGAACTGTAACCCACCACTGCAATGTGCTGTGAAAATCAAAAGTAGAAAGGAATTTGAAGATTAATTATATTAAAGAGAAGTAGGAATTATAAAGCAGTCACCTGCTTAGGCATATCATATACTGCTGACTGCCTCAAAATTAGATTATTCTCTCTGGAGAAAGACTGCCTTACACTTATGCTCTTTCTTAAACTTTTTTTTGCTCTGCCCCTGCCAGGTGGCCATGTGATCCTGTGCAAGGTGACCCTTGGCTCTGGTCTAGTTGAGCAATTTTTATAATTCTCACACTGCAGGATTAGCTCCCACTGGGAATGAGAACCACAGCACCTACCCTCTTTCCCCTTCATAGTGGAAGGAAGAAAAAGTAATGGGAAAAAGGGTATGACTGCTCATGATTGCAGACCTCAAGGCAGCTCAGTAATGCTTCTGGGAAAGGAAGAATGGGATGTGAGGTGAATGAGAGACTGGTGCAGAAGAGGAAGTCCCTACAGACTCTGCATGCAAGAGGAGGAAGTAGCACACAACTGGACTCATCATCTGGGTAACCTATCATCTAAGACTCCAAGTTATGGTCTAGTCCTTTAATAACATCCTAACACCGTGTAGACAAAAATCAATGCTCCTTGAGTCCATTTAGTCACATGGAAAATCAAGAAAAGCAAGTGCCTGTAGTTCCTACTGGATACAATAGTCTTGGAGCAGTTTGCTGAAAGTGAAGTTAGCTTTAGAGAACAAGAGAAAAAAGGGTACCACTGCAGTGTGAATCCTGGCTAAGGCTATCACTAGAAATGTCCATGCTGCCTACAAAACAGTCTTTTAACTCTGATCTCTAGCATTACTCTCCTACATAATGAGAGCAGCATGAGGAAGGGAAATCATAATGCAGGTTTTTGTTCTATTAATATATTTTTGAGCCTAGACCTGATGTCTGCAGTGTTTCACCAGCACTAAAGGCACTAAATATTTTTAATAGAACACAGAACTTTACTGCAGAGGAAAAAAATTTTCCCATATGAAATCTGTACCAAACAGAAACCTTTATAAGTCTAGGAATATCTGGAGAAAAAAAAAATCTGAATCTTTTTCTCACTTATCTATAACACTCTTTCTCTGACTTCCCCAAATGATATTTTGGTGTTGCTCTTTTTTTTTTTTTTTTCCTTTTTTTTTCCCCCCTTTCACAGGTCATGCTATGCTTTAACTCAGGTAACAAAATTTTACATATCGCTTTATACCTCTTATTTTCTCCAGCTGTTTTCTCTGATTTGCATAAAAGGGGGGAAAGTAACATGTTTAAACTGTTCGGCAGGTCACTGTTAGGTAGTAAAGTGACTGAATTCAAATCCTGGAATAAGTTCCAGATGGCTGTTTCTTTTAAGTTCGGTGAAGAAGGGCTGAGGCGGTGGTGGGAGCATCCTCATCCCTTTGTTGGGAGCGATGTGCAGCGCTGATCAACAGCTCCACCTCCTGCCCGACGAGCAGCACGGCTCCGAGGGGAGCACAGGAGTCACTGTCTTCACTGCCTCGTTCTGTTTAGGCAAAAAAAAAACCCCAAAAAACATATGCTGAAATCTGTATTTTAAGTATTCTTTTAAGATATTTCTGACATTAACTTCTCAAGCTTCCGCTTGCAGCAAATGAAATGATGCAGAAATCTAATGTACCTAGATAAGCCCCAAAAACTGCTTTTAAAACATTTGCAGTATTATACATTTAAGCATATCCAAAGTAAGGAAATACGGTGCAAATAATGCCACCCCTATGTGTGTGTGTATATATATATATATATGTAGTTGAATATCTAACAAGGCTTTCAAAATATGCTGCAGACAGATCCAGAGAAGGATGAAAATAATTTTTTTTATTTCAAAATCTTCCTTAAATTGTGTAAAATCAATACAGTACAAGAATGACATATGTATGAGACTGAAGGATCATGACTAAACTTCAGTGCTGAGCACTGCACTGCATTCTCTGGGCAGGAGAGTTCAAAGAACACCATAGCCTGGTAACCACCAAGCAGAACCTTTTCACTGGCAATGTTGTTTATACCTGCATACTGAAATTCAGTCATAAAACTGTTTCATATGAATTTCTTTGGTAAAGGCATTTATTGTTCATTGAGTGAATTATGTCTTTTGAAATCTGTCACATACTGCATTCAGCTCTCACCATAAATTCCCTAGAATAAAGTGGATAATGGAATTGTTTCTCAGCTCTCCCCTTACATTAACTGAAGCATTTCTTATACTCATTGCCACTTTCTGTTTTCTGGCTTTCAATAGCAGCATTAATAGAAGTGGAGGTGTATTATCTTATCAGGACTTTATATTTTCAAATATCCAGGATGCTCTCACATTGTCTGCTTCCCACATAAAAGCTGACTTGGAAAAGAGAGACTTTTCTCCCCACAATCAATATCTGAACAAGTGCTATCCAGAAAAAAACATCTATAGTCTAGACATTAAAGCAAACCTTTCAGCAGCACATCCTGATTTCTGCTATGTAGCATGACCGTGGCAGTTTATTAAAGCATCTCTTTCAGTCTCTAATGCTTTGTACCATGAATTCCAGACCTTGGAGGCTCTCTTCCCTGCAAGAAAATATGTTAGGTGAAAGATCAAGCAAGTGAGAGGTCTGGATTAAGATAGAAAAATGTGACTCAGAACTGCTAATTATCATCTAACAGGATCTGTAATCAGGCTCTGCAGTGAAGAGCCCATAAACCCACCAAAACGAGGGACGAGCAATAACCAGCCCCAGCAAGACAAGAAAAACAGAAAGACAGCCTTGCAAGTTTTCTTGAAGACTTTTGCTTTTAGAAAAAAGCACAGTGTATGAAAGTCTGGAAAGAAAAGCAAGTACCATCTTCCCCAAGTGAGCCAAATCAAGCCCTTCCCACTAGAGTGGCCTCCTCCTACAGGGTTACAGAGGTTTTGCATTCCAGCTGAATATGACTCATTTATCTGTAATGTCTTCACACACAGTACCTGCCCCCTTCACCTAAGCTGACAAAGGAGCTGAGGGTCATAACACCCAAACATGCCACAGCTTTCAGAGCCATAAGAAGGAGGTGAATGGGGAATATCCTGGCTTGATATTATTGCTTAAGAAAGGGAAATGTCTCTCAGTACATTTTCAGACATTTTCTGATTGTTTGCAGGCTGTGTTCTGTTTTGCTACAAATACAAATTAATACTATGATTTCCAGTCATTCCCAGGACTTTTTACACAATAAGGGATAGCAGAATATGGCCCTTCATCATTATATTTAATGCAATTTCATTTAAGAATGGCAAAGACATGCAAGTGAACTATTTAGTATTTTCTTTGCAAGGACAGAACAACTAAAGATGGTGATTATAAATCACTCTGGGGCATGCCTCTAAACTCCAAGTAATCCATTGAAGGGAGATAATGCTAACATATAACGGGAGCAAGGAGATCAGTATTCCCTTTTCACTGTAATACTAGGAAACATCAATATGCATTGCTCTGCTAATACAATGTGTGTTGTTTAGCAAAGTCAGAACAAGGCAAAAAAAGAAGATTAGAAAGCCACGAAAGCGTGTCCTGCGCACCGATTGGCTGGAAAACACTTTTGTGCCGCAGCCGAGCAGCTAAAATCCAGAGACTTGTTTCCTTACTACCAAACCAGAATGTCAAAATCAGAACTTCTCTCTATCGCCTCAGAGCTAATTCTTACCACAAATCATGGCTTTGTTAGGACATACAGTAATCTTTGCTTCCTGGAATTTCACAGGCTGTTTTTCCTAGTAATAATTAAAGTCTGGGATGTTACTAAAGCCTGCTAAAAACCTCCTATCTCCGAAGAAAACTTTTCTCATTTCTAGTCCTCTAATCTCCAAAACAAAATACTGCTGCACAAAATTCCTGGAGGCAACTTGCAGCAGGGTAAACATCACCACCCTGGGGCTGATGAGAGCTTGTAGGAGCTTTGGCTGAGAAGCAGGTAACAGCTCTTTTGAGACTGACTGCATTCACAATTTTGGCTTCTGTAGTTTAGGAAAGCTGTGCAAAAGGATTCTGCTCATGCAGAAGTTCAACACTTTCAAAGGAAAAATCCAAACATTTATTCTTTTTCCCCTGTCCTGCAGGCACTAGCCAGATATTATGTTTATTAATACCTTCTAATCCTGTTTTTAGTCTGCTAAGGGTCATATGTATTTTCTGTGTCTTCACATCATTTTTCCATTCACATATATTTACTGGCACTTTTATTGCCCTTCTTATGTTATAATTTCCAGCCTCTTTGCTCCGAGTATCTGGTGAATAATGTTTTATTCTTCTTTCACAGAGGAAGAAAGCATGTCAATATAGCTCTATGAACCATGTGAGAAAATAAGTTTTTATTTGTTTAAGTTCAGCACTTAACAGGAGTCAAGTAGTGTGGAGTTAGGGGAAATCCACATCTTGAAATATGGATTGAGTCTATAAAACCATTAAAATTTATTTTCCATTGGAGAATTGTGAGGTTAAGCCATTAACTTTGTGAATTTGCAGAGGTTTCCCAGAAGCTTACTCAAATCTAGTGTTTGTATCATGTTAAATCTATTCTGCTTATTACCCTAATAGCATAAATGACCACTCATGCAATGGAGAGTGACAAGATTTTCCTAACGGTGCCTCTGAAATCTCAGGGTCACTTTGAAACTAGGTAACCTACAGAAACAACTGTATTAAAACAATATGAGTTTTGTGAAGCTGGTATTCTCTTAGGGACTTTTCCAGTTATTTGGGTTTATGCATAAACAGTCAGACAATTCAAAACAACCTTTGAGTGGTAAACACAGGGAAGTTTGTCTTTTTCTGGTGTGTGTCTTCTTTCAGTTTTGTTTTGTTTTAGCAAGGGCAATAATTATGAACATAACATGCACTCTAAAGGACAGTGATGATGAATACAGACACTTTAGATTTCCTATCATCATTTTAAATATTTAAGAAAAGAACAAGTCTTTAGTGTATCGACTCACTTTTATTACCTTCTTTGGGGGATACCTGGGCACTATGCTCACTTCCCATGAAAATTTAAAAACAGTCTACTAGATGCTCTGGATTCCACCATGCCAGGAATGTTGTGTATCAGCAGGGACCCCTCTCAGCTGGCCTCCAGCACAGCAACAACAAAATGCAAGAAAATTTCTGCACATAATTAGGCCTTTCTAGCTGTGTTTGGGAGGTACAAGACTGTTCTAAATTAAAGAGGTTATACAGTTCTTCACATTCAAGTGCTTCATACTGGAGGTCTGAGAGATACAAAAGGAGTCTCCACACCTAGTCAATGCATTTCTGAGCTGAAATATTTACTTTAGAACTTGTAGCACAGACTTTTTTGTTGTAGAACAAGGGAATGTGAGAAAAGTTGAAAAAATACTTCATCTCATTAATGTCTTAGAAATCTTGCCTTAAATCAGGGTCCTGAGAAATGAAAAGATTTGCTCCAGAATCCTATGAGGACAATAGGAGGTTTTTCCCCCATCTACAGAACTTATTCTTGAGGACATGAAACTGTAACTAGCCCAGCTGCAAATTTCTGTGAGAACAGGGATGTAGGTCAATCGTTTGTCTGAAGATCCCATTGATAGGTAGCAGAAAAAGAAAATAGTATGCTTTCAAAAATATACTTTTTTAAGATTATCAGCCAAAGTTCTTAATCTCTGAATGCCCAAATATGTAACTTTACATTGCAATATCTTCTAAGATGAGTTCACACAGCAGAACGCTCATCTGAAATTGTCTCAAAGTGTATGCACCTAAAACCACTCAGGCTGCTAGGGTATCTCAACTACATTTATTTTGAAGTAATTATTTCTTTTCTACAGTAATGCAGAGTGCATAATTGTACTCTTGCATCCAACTGTGGCTTAATTGCAGCAATATTTGCTGGTAGCAAAAAGGAAAATTATTGATGGAGGAAAGGGTATTTACTATGCTATACCTCCCTCAGCATTTTTCTCAGCAAGGTAGAATTAATGGGGGAATGGATGACCTCTAAATGTTCCTGAACTCCACTACATTCTGAAAAGATCATTGTCCAGAAGGCTGTTTAAAATAATTTCCTTAAAAAGCCATTGGCAAGTGTCTAGAAACTCTACTGATCCTGTTCCAGCAGGAAATAGCTTAACTTCCCCAGTCTGAACAACTAAAGATTTGCAAACTTCTTAGCTGCACATGTGGCCCAAACTGCTTAGAAGTGAGAAAAGCAGAGAAAATATTTCCTGCTAAATATAGGGAAAGCAAAATCTTCATGATTACAGATATCAGCAAAATGCTTGGCAGAATGAAAACCTGCCTTTAAATGGATGATGGTTGAGAGCACTTAGCCAGTGACAGTCAGGAACATCACATGAGTTCACTTATTGCGTATGTTTTGATAAGAAAAAAGAAAAAAAACAGAACATGACTAAGGCTATTAAAAGATTATCCAGCAAGAGGAGATGAGACGGTCAGTTAAAGAAGATTCCCAAGCACAAAGGAGAGAGGAAATGAGTTATTTAGAAAAGAGGTATTTATACCTGCTGTGGATCTCTCCACAAGGATTATTTAGCCTAGGAAAGTGATGAATCCCAGTGTACAGAGAGGAGTTTACTTTTTTAAAGAAATATCTTATACTTTGGGCATGTCTGACTGATACATAATCATAAACATATTTAGTAATGTAACTGCAATGTTAGAAACTGAAGTCCAAGATTATTGCTTTGCTGACATTTTCAACAGTCCCATTCACCTGATATGTGACTATGGGTGTTTTCTTTCTGATAGAAAATCCTTCACATTTTGATGCCTCCACCAGCCTCTTAGGTGCTGCCTAAGCCTATCTTGTGCATGGAGCATGATTCTGTGGTCAAACTGTAGACCCAAAATGGGAACAAAACTTTCTGACAAGAGCAGGCATATATCTCTCTGTGTCCATCATAGCCAGCTGTGCCATGATGAAGGCACCCTCAAGAGTAAATGGCCTCACACCACAGGATAAGAAGCTTCACTTGTAACACCAACACATCAGAGAGAACTGCATCAGATCCCATTCAGCTATCCGGGATCCTGTGTCCAGTACCCATCAGAAGAGTTGGCTTCTTGACTCTACTCTTTATCTCAAAGACTGTACAGCTGGGATCATTTAAAAAGGTACTTTAGCCACCCTAGCACGTCCTCCAGGCTTGTGGTTTAGGAACCAGGGGAAACCTGTTCAGATCACACTGGATATGTGAAAGTATTTTTCCATCTCCTAAGTGGCTTCCACTCTGAAGAGTGGGTGTAACCAGATGTAAGTGATCCACCTCTGTGTTTTCTATCAGAAAGGCATGTTTGACTTAGCAACCTAGCTCCAGGGAACGATGAAGAGCTAAGAAACATCAGCATCTCTTATTTGTTAGGTCATTTCATTTCTCTGTTTTGAACTGTTCTGTTTCTTTCCCTCTCCCAGACAAACCTCTCTAGGAGGGACTGTCTCTAAGGACTCTGCAAGCACAAACTAGTTTGTAAGACTTCATCTCAAAGCTCAGGAATGATCCTGCACCATCTTTACAGCTGTGCAGTCATACCTTTACTGATTAGTCTGACTGGGCTGTGGTGGTTTCTGCTCAGTAACAAACTGCATACAAACAAGGTATTGAAACCCATAAGTCATTTACTAACTCAATGATCATCCAAAGCATGTCGTTCTCACTAACCAGCAGTGATATAAAAAGTAGGAACTTTGAAATATCAAAAAGCTATCCAATGTTCGAAGTTGTGGGGAAGAGTGATGTTAGTGTTGATGGATCATGAAAAATCAGACCTTACAACCACATTATTTCAGTGACAATGACTTTTCTCATCTATATTATGTGCTTTTAGACTAAGATACAGTCTTTGGACCAGACATGTTTTTCTGTAATGACTTCAGACATAAATTTTAGTAGATTATCTCATTTGGAGCTAACAAGAGACAGAGCCTACAGACTCCTTGCTTCCTTGTAAGACTAATGTCTATTATTCATAAACATTTCCATTTTCTTTTCAATACGGACAGAACATTTATTTTTGCTCTAATGACATGAGTAACAAGCCTCTGAAAAATTGACTCACAGTCAGGATTCCTAATGCAAAAAATAGTCAGAGGTTTATGGTCATTTTTAAATTTAGCTTACAGTTTTGGCAGAAGCAAGATGTGCAACAAAACAAAACATACAATAAGTAATTATGAATTAAGCAGAAAATAACAGAAGTTTATGATAACAAGAGATATTGTTACTAAAAAAATATGCCTGCAATATTTATAATTTAAAAAAATAATTCTGAACCTAAAACTACTTCAAATTTAAATAGATTAATTTTTTAATCTTCAGATAGATCCCTATTGTTTTGGTTCCATGTGAAAAGCAGCAGGTCTTCTAGTTGTAGCACAAGTACAGCCAGAAAATTTGCAAAACCTTGGCTTTTGGCTAAAAATATCAAAAATTCTATCCAAGCATATCCTCTGCTAAGAGACTTGCCTAAAATATACTAAATTATATACTAAAATATACAGTAATAGTAGATGTATTCATTATTTATATAAGGTAAAGCAAATTCAACTGCTGGGAATACACCTAGGAAGTTGGATAGTTAGTTCAAGGTCCTGCTTCAGGGAACAATTAATTATTTATACAAAGTGGAAACAGGTCTGAAAGAGGCTGGAATAATCTGTTTCCATAATACCTGATAAACTGATAAGGTTATCTCTTGGGAAATGGAACATAATTTCAGAATGAAAGCATGTTAACTGTTTGGGACATCTTCTTGAATCATAATACCACACACAAAATCTCATTAAAAATACCTTTTTAAGACTTCAGTGTTATCTATTCCAAACCTAATTATTTATTTGGCTGGAAATGAAGACCCAACATCTAAAATAAGCAAGCGTGCAAGTGCTTCCAACTGGCTTCTAATGATGATTCATTAACAAGTGGCTCAAAATCCTGGCATGGTTTGTATCCCTAGGAGCTAGAGATGCATTTTTTAAGGTGTTTAGGCACCTAAAGATGCAGATAAGAAGGTGGCAAAGTTTTAACCATTAGGCACTTCTTTGCATCTTTAGGTGCCTAAGTACCCTGAAAAGCTTGGCTCTGAGAGCCATGCTGCAGGCTCAATCAGACACAGGCCCCCTTCAATGGCTTTTCTACTGATTTGATTTATCATCTTGGAAATATCAGCTACCCATATCTTTTTCCAGTTACCCTGATTCACTTATTTGAAATACATGAAGGATTTTGCATTCATTACATGTATGACTAGCAGGAAAAAATTTGTACACATTCTGGTTTTATATTAGTGGCCATTGAGCAACCTGCGTGTGGGAGCTGGCAATGGTCAAATAAGAGATTTTATGCTTCAAGCATTAGCTTGAGCCTGTGTGAAACCAAGTCACATAACTTTCTCAGACTGGCCTGGGAACTCATAAGGAGGAATCCAAACAGTCCTTGGAGAAGGAAAACAACCTTTGCAGGTGTTGTTTGTTGCCTTACTGCTTACTTGCAAGCAACAGTCAAGGGGTGTTGTTCTTAAATGTCCAATGATGGTGTGTTGTTAGTTTAATAATCAGTGAGAGTTTTACCTTTCCAGACTTTCTGGGACCTGTCTATAAAAGAAGATCTGGAATAATAAAACTTGTTCTCTTGTGCAACCCAGAAAAGAGTCTGTGTCGTTACTTTCACTGCTCCTAGTACAGTGCCACACCTGCAATTTCTGGACACCGAAATCAGATGTTTTTCATGTACAGCAATTCACATTCATTTCTACTTGGCTCATAAGCCTGGGTTATCCTTCTTGGAATAATACAGATGATAAGCAACTTCTGAGATATCTTTTCTTGAATAATAAAGCCCAGCAAACCATCAGTTTTCTCCTTATCTCATGCAACATTTACAAATGCATAGCCCTTCCCATATTAAGAAAGACAAGTACCAATAATCATCACAGATATCAAACATAGAATAGAGAAGTTCAGGAAGTTATCTGTTTTGTTTGTTTGCCTTATATATTTGACACCTAAAGAATAAGCTAACCTTGTAAGAAAATGATGTTTAGACAAATATTAGTGTCTTAAAAGGTCTGACGAAACTTAGGACTTATACTCAGGGTGATATGTGCTTGGTATTTGCTTCCCCCTCTCCTTTCCAGCTTTGCTCTTACTCTGTGGCAACCAGCACAGTATTGGTCACGCCTGATTAAGACCCAGAGGCTCAAAATTTTTCTATAAAAATGTTAACATGGAAATTTCAAATTTAATTTCTTTCCACTGCCCTTTTCCTTCCTACCACCATCAATTCTTTTGCCCCCTCTCAGTGTACTAGGTTCTGAAGAAAGGGCAGCCATATCAATGCTAATGAAACAACAAATTGCATTTTACTGAAGTGCTCTATTTCACAGAGGATCTCTTAATAAAAATGAACCACAGTTTATAACATTATGACTGATCAAACATTAACGTCTCTCTCTGCAGATTAAACATCAGTTTCAGTGCATGTCACTTCACTTTCCCATAAGTTTACTGGCTTTCCATACTGATCATGATTGATGCATTTTTTATACGCAGCATTAAACCAGTGCTTTACCTGTTTCTGGTAAATGAAACCCACTTCTGTTCCAAGTGTGAAACTTGTATCAGTGTTTCACCTGATCCACACCATCACTCCTTTCACAGACCTAATGCTACATAAAACCCTTGCTTTCTCTCTTCTCTGAACTGCCTAAAATTTAATCATTTCAAAGGCAAAATTCAATGGAATTAATAGCAATTTGTGGCTGTTGCAGATGATGGCCTAGATTAATAGTACAGTTAAACTTTTAAATGTCTTCGAGCACTCGAGGCACATATGCTTTTTCTTTGACTTTTTTTCAGCTATTCTATTTGCCACATGCGGCTGAAGAATTCCTTAAATCCTTCATTAATTTTCAACCTTCACATGTTGTCACAATCCTTTAAATTTAATTTCACTTCTAGAAGGACTGTTGGCTTAGAGGAGGAATCACCTACCATTTGTAAAGGGGTGAAACATGAAAGTGTCTTTCTTTATAAAAAATAATGCTTTCCAGTGGGATCATGCCCCAAGGGTGATTTTATAATGAACACTGAAAGCTGATTTTTTTTTTCTATGCCAGGTGATGGCCATGAGCAACCAGTTGTGGCAGACTGGTCAGCTAATCTTGGTGCTGAAGTGGTAAGTGATGCTGGATTTCACATCAGGTGACCAGAAGCTTATTTCCATACAAAGGGCCTGACCTATGTGTTAGAAGCTACACCTGTGATTGCAGGTAATTCAACTAAACCCAGAGAGAAAGTTAATGCTGTGCATGTCTGTGGAGGCAATGAGGACAAACAACCATATCATAACACTTGAAAAGTTATGCTAGAGGATAAAGCTCTCATTTATTTATGTAAGCCACAACACTTCTCACAAAAGGGACTCAGAGAGACCCATCCTGGAATACTCAATTACTTCTCCATCAGAATCTTTCTTCTACAAGGAGAAATTCAGTTCAAAAGGGTCAGAGAATGGGAGTGAATCTGAATAATTTATATACTAAAAAATAAACTGGTGGACTAATCAATCAAATGCGCAGTATATTCTCTGTTCTTATTTGACGTTTGGTTTCATGACCAATAGGTCAGCTCGACGTAGATAACAAACTTCAAGATGGGATTATTTAGTGACATAAATCCAAAGACAGAAGTCTCCAGACTACTCCTGAAGCAGTATCAGATAAGCTCTGTTGGAAGTCATCACCCCAGCTGCCTAAATCAGTTTTATCTTATAATTATCAGGCTGATGACAGAGGAAATAGATACAATCCAAAGTTTTGCTGCATCAACCCAACATCAGAGATGTCTTTACACAAAAATGTGAGATTTTCTGTATATTGTTTGTGGCTGATGTTCTCTGTCACAAGTAACTTTGAATGAACAGCAGGCAATAAACCTCTACTTTGATTCTTCTGCTAAGTGCATTTTTTTAATTTTTTTTTTTTAATTTTTTTTTAAGAGCATCTATATAGAGAAAACCTCTCTGTGAATTTTAGGATGATTCTGGCTTTCCACTAAGCTGTGTTTTATCTAAAAAATATGCATAACATATTTGACCTTCCTTTGTTCAATGGTAAATGACTACAGAGGATATCTTGATTTATCTTCTTTAAACATTCATTATTGGACATAATTGCCATATCTCTTATTTTCATTCCCTTGAGCAGCCCATTTTAATCTCATACCATATGGAAGTGATTGCAAGCCATCAACAGCGAAGGAAAACCTGAGGTAGATTTGCATTGAGATAAAATGCATCTGATCTAAAATTATTGGAGTAATTTCACTGAAGAATGACATAATTCTGGATTATGTCAATATCATCAGTGTGTTAAGACTGGGAAAGAAGACATTTGCAGTCCCTTCTGTGTAAAGATATTGATCAGATGAAGTTAATGACCACATTTGGTGATGGCTAGCCTAACATGATCCTTTGTTTTGTGCACTGAAATTTGACAGAAAAAAATATGTCTTTATCAGGCTGCAAACTCCCTTTTATGTTCCACAATGTCATTATGTTTTATATTTTGGATTCATATATTATTTCTCTAAGGTGTTCAAAGCACCTGCTTCCTTGAGGTCCAAGGCTTAATAGGTCATTAAATTATAATCACAGAGTCCTAGTTTTGGCCAGGATAGAGTTCTGGGACTGGAACTCTGGAGAGAACTCTGGAAAAGAGAGTATTGTGGTTTAACCCCAGCCAGCAACTAAGTATCATGCAGCTGTTTGTTCACTTCCTCCCAACCCTGCAGGTGGGATGAGGTGGAGAAGTGAAAAAAAAGTAAAACTTGCAGGTTGAGATAATCACAGTTTAAAATAATAACAATAATAACAATAATAACAATAATAACAATAATAACAATACCCAAGAGAAACAAAACTGCTCACCACCAGCATATGAATTCCCAACCCATCACTCAGCCAATTCCTACCAGTTTACACAGAGTATGATGCTCTAGGGTATGGAATATTCCTTTGGCCAGTTCAGGTCAGCTGTCCTGGCTGTGCTCCTCCACAGCCTCTTGAGCACCTGTTCACAGGCAGAGCTAGGAAAACTGGCAAGTCCTTTACTTAGGGTAAGCTCTACCTAAACAACAACCAAAACCCTCAATGTTTTATTATTATTCTCATACTCAATCTAAAACAGAGCACTTTACCAGCTACTGAGAAGAAGATTAACTCTTTTCCAGGTCAAACTGGGACACACATAAAGCCCTTAGTGCTACATTCTGAGGTTATCCATTCTACCTTATCAGCCTGCATTCCTAAGGTAAAATGTGCATTCCAAAAAAGGGATTGACTGGAGCAAGAAGTGTGAAGAAAAAGATGGCAGTAATCTCTTATTACCTTTAAGTGCCCTGTGTACATGGAAATAGAGGAAAAACAGAAGAGTGCCTTGACAAATTCAGCTGACTTTCAACTCACAGTAGCTATGAGGTCAAATTAAGTTAAATAGTCCACTAGTGACTAGGAGTTGAAAGAACTCAGCGAGACAATCCAGTCCTTGGTGACTTAGTAGTAGCTGTAACTCCTTTTGTCATGAGCTGGCCCCACTAAATTTAAAAACAAAAAAAACAAAACAAAACAAACAAACAAAAAAAACCCACCCAACAAAATAAAGACTCCCAAGGCTGGCCCAGAATACAGCTGATCTCCAATAATCTCATGTCATTGAACCATAATTTTTAGTAAGTCAGTTTTCTGAAAACTTGATTGTTCCATTCAATTCCTTTTAGCAGTTTCTGAGAGCCTTGGAAGTCATCGTAACTGCTGATTTTATGGAATCTAGGGAACCTTACAGGAGACATTTTCATATATTACAAATATTTTAACTCACTGTGAAGTAGCTGAAATCCAACAGCTCTATAAAATATTGACCTTGTTAACTTCTGGAGAGCTGTGTCAGGAATTCTTAAGCTAGGTACCAAGGCAATTAGTAATTAGTAATCCTTTCATTAGATTAAAGGGTGTAGCTGCTATATGTCAAATAGTTATTGTTAAATGAAAAAGTCTGTCTTAGGGTTTCCTAAGTATGTAAGGTCTCTTTATTTGTCACGTAGTTGATTTAAAACTACTTCTAAAGGACTATACTGCTCAAGAAAATAGTTAGGTAGGTTAATCTGACCTGAAAAACCTTAAAACATTTATATTTGTTGTGTGAGCCAGGGATATAGTTCAGATCTAAGAGATTTTCACATCTCAGAGACTCATCTGTCACCCTGTATGGCAACATGCTGGCAACTGCTAGGCAGCACAGGACAGGGTATTGAACAGCACAGGGTCTTGAAACCTCAAAGCTTTATATGCCTAAAACCAAAAAGCAGCCACTTGATGTGCAGCATCAGGTCCCTTGCTAGGCAGGCTAGGCATCTGAGTTATTTTATTGACAGTTATATGGTCATTGCTCAGTGTAGTACTTTCCAGATTTTTTCATCTGACTCTCTGCCCTCTGAAGTCTGATGGTAATTACTGAAGGTATATCCCTTCTTCCAGCACAAAACCCAAACCAGTAGCCTGCAAACTATTCTGGCTAGAGCATTTTCCTCCCAAAAAGGGGCTCCATAGAACAGAAAGGTCTCTTTTTGTGTACTAGCAAACTCTAGGCATCTAAATAATTCAGCTCAATGTCAATTGAATTACACCAAATTCTACTTCAGTTGCATTTTTGTCAATGAGGCCTTTCAGAGGCATATGTATGTAACATGCCAGATCCTGGATCATGAGTCTGGAACATGGAGAACATTAGTATTTATAGAGGCTCTCTAACCACCTTCCACTTTGCCTTATTTATAAATAAAACCCTTGTTCCCAGTACTTGATAGCTATGTCCTTATTCTTCAATTGAATAAAGTATATATTTGCATACCTATTAAACCTGTGATAATTTTTATCACAAGTAAGCTGTTGAGGAAGGGTTGGGCTTTTTACCAAATCACTTAGGACTTACCTGATCTCTGTTAATGTCATCCAGTGAAAAGTTTATAGTGACACTGTATTCAAGATCTTTAGTGTTTAAGTGAGCATTTTGAGAGTACAAGCTGTCACTTTTAAGGGCTTAGTAGCTGAAAAGACATTCCCTGTATCTACATGAAAATTGCATCCAGTAATGAATTTGTCCATAAAAAGTGCAGAGCACTGTTTTGCTGCACGGACACATTGCTGCCCTTTCTTTTCATACAAGGCAGGGCTTAGAGCAGGATGATATATGACTGGCAGGTTAACAAAACCACAGAGTGAACCACTCACCTTCATATGTTCTAACAGTTTGTATGAAGTAATGAACATGACTACAGAGCTTTTAACTGCCTCAGGCCCTGTACTAGGAACTCAGAATACATGGAAGTGAGATGTCAGAAAGGAAACATTACTTGATTTTGAAATAAGAATGAATTTTCTAACCATCTTGTACCTACCACATCTATGAATTTCTCACTTAATTTAATATTGAAATACATGGCCTTCTGTGGGCTGAACAGTAATAGAATCTTGCAAGACAAATCATAAAACAAAGCTTTATTGAGGCAGTAGGAATGATGAGCAGATAGCAGCTCACCCAGTCGCTGATAGCAGATACAGGATCGTGACTGATGCTATGGCTCTGGTGGACTGTCAGGGACAATTGGTGTCTGGGGCATATGGCAGCAACAGCCAGTCCTACAAATGCCTTTTAAATGCAGTCAGGAGTCATGCCACTCCTTGGCTCTACCAAAGATAAAGAGATTTGAGAGAATCATACCTTACATGGATAATGTGTGTGGAATTCTGTCTGCACTAGTGATTCTGGCTGAAGACAGGGTGTCAGGATGGTGTGTGTCATCTTGTATTTAGGTATTTAGGAGTAGACATTTATGTCTGCATATATATATATATACATGTTTAATATTCACACATAAAATTTCGCTGAAAATATTAAAAGATTGTATATTGAACTTGGGTGAATATGTAGTTAGAAATCTCTCTATTGCTGTTTTTATGTGGAGAGAGTATTACGTCTCTCTTGGAGAGAAAAAAGCAGACAACAGTCAGCAATTGTCATTCAGTGCTCAAAGGCTCAAAAATATCTCTAAGGCTTGAAAATACATTTTAAAACTTCTAAACTATGAAAATAAATTTTAAAATTGCACAAGCACTCCTTTTCAGCTGACTAGATGGAAAAGTTGGATATTTGCTTTAGTGATATTTATATTTTACTCACTATGTATGATGATAATGTTAACAAAAGTAATTGTCATAATAGCCATTTTCCATTCTCTTGCTATTAAAAATATGGCTAGAAAAAAAATCATTTTTCATTGTTTTTTTCTTTTATTCTCTTTAATTTTATCAGCTTCCTAAAATGATAAATGAATTGCTTCTAGAAGGGGGTGACAGCATTGTTCTGTATCCTTCTTTATACGAGACAAATCTGTTGATCTATTGCCATTTAGAAGAGCAAATTTTAAGACAATCATCTAAAAACATCTCTTCATTATTCCAGCCCACCTATAATTACTGCTAATTCTATCATTTCAGAAATTGGTGAAGCGTTATAAGAAAGGGAAGCAGAAAAGGAAAACCTCTTCACTAAAGCTCTGGGAACAGAGAGGTTATCTTTGCCTAAAGGGCATATGCAGAAGTGTAACGCTCAGAGCCTGCAGCATGGTCTATTTCTTAGATGACACACCATCATTTACTGAATTAGTCATATTATCATTATTCCCTGTGGTGAGCAGATGTGTTCTATTACTTGAGGGTGGAGATGAAAAATATATAATTTTTTTCAGCTCAAGACCTGAACAGCCTAGCTCTAAGACCTTGGGACTAGCTTCATTATATTAAAAGATTCAGTACATAACACAAATGAACATAACTTCAATAAGTCTAAGATTTAAAGGATGAACCAAGACTCCAAATAAACTTTTATGTCACGACATAAATCCCTGCAATGAAGGTAAAGCTACCCCTAAGTTTAATTTGCTCACTCCTACCAGCTTTTTCAACTACTATAGCTTCATCAAGCTGCCCTTTATCCTTACTTGAGGAAACTTAGATCATGAGGTTCCCTGTATTTCCTGTAAATATCTTATTAAACCAGCTATCAGGGAACTGGTTTTGGTGTCTCTAGAGAGTTGATTTCCATTCCTTGGACTTCAGCTTTAAGACCCAGGCAGTGACACACTAAAGAGAAACACCTACAGCTGCTAACCCTAAGAGATCTGGGAACAGGGGTTAGCAGATCAGCTGAAGAAAATTGAATACAGAAGCAGCAGGATCATTCTGACCAATTGCTCCCTTTTACAGCATATCCTATGTTAACTATTATGAAAAAATGCCTTTTTAAAAGTGTTTGAATTGGCTACATTTCAAGAGTACATGACTGTGTTTTTTGCACCTGTTGATGAAGAAAATATGAGGCGTGGTTAATTGATGAAATAGATTGTATTTCAACTAAGATAAAAAAAATAGAAATGTGTTAAGCTTATTTTTTTATTGTTAAAACACTGGGCTAAATTTAGATTAAAAGGAATGTGTTTGATATAAACACTAATGAAAGGAACAGTTTTTTGTGGTAAGAATTTTTGTTAAAACATGGAAAATAGATTTAGTTATCTCTCCAGCCGCCAAATTACAGTGGTAGGATTTGAACAAACAATAGCACTGCACATAACCTGTATGCTATTATGCTGTTCATAGCCTTTTTAACAAGTTTATTTTAATCAGGAGTAAGTAGTAGAAGCTATTTTAAACAGATATACCAATGCCAAAATGCAGAAGCTTTCATATTTTCAAAACAATACCCGAAACCTTATTTATAGTAGTCCATTTCAAAAGAAAATACATATGCAAGGTTATAGGCTAAATCATTCACAGTTGCATAACTATCCTTACTAATCAATGCTTTCTCCATTTTTGAAAATTCAAAATCAGTACATGTAAACCATGCAAACCTGAGAGCAGTCCATGACGACTTCCAGCCTGGCACAGGCCCGTGTCCCCAGTGACAACTCTGTTCATGAAAAACATTAAGATGATTATCCTTCCTTCAGGCCTGAAAAACACACACAACCTGGAAGCGTAGGCTTCTGTGGGAGAGTTAAGTAATGTGACATCTGTCTATTTTCAAAGCACTGCCTGTTTTCATATCCCAGCCACCAGTACTGCCACAAAGGCAGTTAAATAGTACAGCAACATTCTCTTTCAAGAGTCTTGTTATTTAGCTAAAACAAAACAAAACAAAAAACCCTTCCAATTATAGAGATTAAACTCTTAGATTCTGCTTGTATAGCATTCCCTACCCCAAACCCTGCATGACTGAAATTATCCATCAACATCCTTAAGTCTCACTCACAACAAAAGTAATTATGAAAGACAATGGGGAACAGGCTTTTCTTTTTGCTAGTGCTCTTTGGTTTTTTGCTGTTTTGGAGAGGAAAGGATGCAAGCAGAAAGAAGCTTTTCCTGTTTACTCTCTCAGTAACTATCAGCCCTGTGAGTATGGTTAATACAGCCCTGAACTGGCCAATAATCTGTGATAAAAAGTCTTGTCTAATGGCTGTGTGCCTTATGTAGGTGGCTATACAGCTTCTGGTAGACTCGGGGCACAAGTCTTCCCATGAGTGGCTGAGCAGACATATGTTAGATAGCATTACCTGGTAACATCTGCCATAACAATTAAACCCTGCTGAAGACTAGCAGTGCCTCTTACAACAGCTGCTCTCATTCCGCTCCTATAGGAAAGCACTCATGAAGAGTAAAAGGTTACCTGACTTCTTTTACAGGTTTGCAGGGGGAAGCAGGTTTCTTTAAGGGGATTCAAGGTCTATAAAAGCTTTCTTTCATAACTCCATGGTGGATCCTTGTTAGTGGTTGTCTAGAAGACTCCACAGCAGATAGTGAGCATCTGGATCATAAAAGGTTAGTTAGAGCTGGTTAGAGCTGGATCCTGGAAGAAGCTTTAATAAAACAGAGCAGGGAAATCTCAAGAAAATATTCCATCTCTTGTTCCATGTGTAAAACACAGGAAAAAGTAAGATTTTAAGCTCTTACAGCTAAAAAGCATGTTTACTGGAGAGCAAGCCAAAGATGGATTTTCTTTAGGTGTTTGGAGCTCTTAATTAGCAAGATACTGATAATGAAAGGAAATACAGTGATTTTTGTCCCTGCTTCTGGTTGGGTCAGTAGTCAGACACAGAGGGAAATGAAGGCTTCTGGCAAAGTGAAAGCTATTGAACTTGATTTCCTAAGAGAAATTTGTAGAGATATATTCTGCGTCAGCTTCCCAACTGGGCTCTTGGCTGTCCTATTTCTCTTAAGCAATAAATCCTTTTGAAAATGTATTTTAAAAAATCTATGAACTAGGCCTGCATGGATTATTTTTTTAGCAAAGACCATTCTATTTATAAAAAAAAAAAAAAAAAAAATGTATTCAGCTCTTCTAGCTAACAGACCTTTAGCCTTTCATCTATTAACACATTTTCTTCTGTAGGACAGATTGATGTCAAGGCTCTTCCTGAGTGCCTCCCTCAGAGGTGTTTTTATTGCATTCCTTCCTTCCTTCCTGCCTTCCTGCCTTCCTGCCTTCCTGCCTTCCTGCCTTCCTGCCTTCCTACCTTCCTGCCTTCCTACCTTCCTTCCTTCCTTCCTCCCCTTCCTTCCTCCCCTTCCTTCCTCCCCTTCCTCCCCTTCCTCCTCTTCCTCCTCTTCCTTCCAGAGGATTTTAGAAGTTGAAAGGAATGCTAACAAGCAGAACAGGAGACATTCAATTTTAAAAAAAGCTTGATAATTGTTCTCCTTCACTGGTCTTTGAAAATAAGTGATGTGCACTTACTTTTTTTGGTAAATTAAAAGGTTCTATACACTGGCCTTAGTTCATGCTTTGCTTTATTCCCTGAAGTAATGTTTTCTGTATGATAATTTTCTTTCCCTGGGAATACATTATTTGCCCTGAGGTGCATACTAAATAAGGGACAGACAAGAGTAAAAAAAAAAAAAAGAACAGAAATCTTTCAGTCCCTTTGAAGGATAAAAGCAGAAGTTCATCTTTTGGAAGATGCCTATTATGCTAGTTCTTGCTCATCAGCTACCTGTAGATGTGCTGTCTTCATCATATCTGTGCTCACATTTAATTACTTATGAACACTGCGATGTTTATTTATGAAAACACCTAACCTCTTTTTTTTTTTTTAGATCTGTTTAAGTTATTTCTTTACAATTAAGCCTGAGCCAGTGAGTGTTCCAGCATATTGACCTTTTACTGCCTGTATGAGGGGTAATTAATGCATTAGCATTGCCAGTCACAAGAAACCACCGCTGTAAGAGCCAGAGCACTGATGTAGGAGCAGCATTTTTCACCCTGAAACAAAAGAAGTAGGGTGTTGTTTGCTCCGTTTTTGGGGGGGTTTTTTGGTTGTTTTTTTTAATCAGAATAAAAGCAGAAATAACACATCTATAATTATTCCCTGAGAGATGCTAACCACTACACTTCCATGCCGTTTTCCTCATTTCCTTTGGTTAGCTGTTTACAATGAAATGGTAGTGAAAAATGGCAGCATATGGTGGTGGGTAAGGGTGAGAAAACAGAAGTGAGGAATGTACCAAGGCAAAAATAAGTAAAAGTCAAATCTCTGGTGCTGGGTCATTTTCTCTCATCTCTCCTTGTGGTTAATTAACAGAAAAATATGCCTTACACACATTAATGCACCCACTGAGTCCCAGAGTAAGTGATTCTGTCTTCATCCCATTAAATTACTGAAATAGCTTGTGTTTCTTAGCCTTGAATTTTTACCAGAGCTTGTGAAAGAGAAAAAAAAGCAAACAAATGGAATTTTAAACTGAGCCTCAGAAGCATTTTGGGCCTTCAAACTATGTGACCTGGTGTACATGTGAGTCAACAATATGATGTTGGAATACACTATTTTGAATGCAGTTGGAAAAGAAGTGACTTTTACCCCCTCTTTTAAATTCTGTGAAAGACCAGATACTTAATACTACAAAAAGTTATTTCCCTGGTCCAGCCTGAAAGGGCAATGATGTTGTAATTCCGCAAATCTGTAGCTTCTGTTTGTGTCATACATTTTACTTCCCTTGTAAATAAATTCTCGGTCTTACTACAAGAAAAATAAAAGATGTTCTTTTCTTAATTTAATTTAACGGAGAAAGGAGGAGAACATGGCTTTTAGTCTTAAAGAGATGTCATTTCTGCTGTTGACACACATGTCAGTAAAAGCAACAGTTTTGTTGCTGGTACAAGAGCTGCTGTGCTTTGACTAGCAGATTACAAACAGTCTTGGCAGAGTCAGTAAACTGTGACAGCAAGAGATTCTAGCTACAGTAGAGTACAGTTAGGTAGGATGTAGTGCTAAATGCCTGAGGGATGAAAGAACATGCATTGAAGTTCCCCGCAGAGATTTTGGATCTAGAGCACATCCTGTAGTAGGACTAGTGCTGAAAAGGAGCAATCTCTTAAATTCAGTGCCTGGAGTCTGCTCTCTTTTTTCTCTCCCTCCCCCCTTCCATCAAAAGGCAGATTTTTGATGTTTTCTGCAAAAACCAAACCTAATATCATTGCCATAAGTCTACTCACACTCTCTCTCTATAAAAGTGATTGTCACTTCAGGACCACTTCTATTTGTGTTGAGCAGAGTAATGGTCATACTTGTTATTGACTCTAAGTTTATTAAATACTCTGATACCTATTTGACACAACAGTTCAAAGTAAACTTTAGTCTATAATAACCTGTTAACCTCATTATTGTCTTACTTCTTTCTTCATTATGTATACAGACATATATGTCTGCTATTTGGGCATTTGTTTTCTGTACTTCTGGTTACCTTTTTTGGTTTGGTTTTTTTTAAATAATGAATGCTAAGATAATAATTATGTCTTACTCATCAACACAAAACTCCAATTAATTTTCTTTCTATCCTTTACCTCAGCAGTAACTGTCATTTTGAGACTAAATGTTAAACTGTGTAAAGCAACATATGTTAAACCATGATTGATGGGCTAGGCTTTCTTTTTGCCAGTGTTTTCTGGCTGTTTAACTCCAGGTGACAGTTCTTATTGACCTAATATATTCAGGTGTCCAAAACTACACTATTTTCTGAGGTATTTTGTTTCTTAACAAGAAATAGAACTAAATTCCAGTCTCTCAAGTATTGAGAATGTGTCTTCTAAAATAGTGGAGGTTTTTGTTTAATACATGATCAAAGAGTGGAGAGGACTTCCACCATTCATCTAGTTCCTAAATGCAGAAATATTAAGAACTTACTTATTCCTCAGCTGATGAAGAAATAGAGCAGTCTGAAATATTCTCAGGACATCTTAGATATTTTCAGAAAACCATGATTTGCCTTCATTTTCTCTATGCACTTTCCACCTAAATGGCTGAAAAGAGAAGAAATGCATAGAAAAAACTTGGTCTAATTTGATGATGTGGGACAGCGGGGAAGTCTCTGCTGTGCCACAGACTCCCTGTGTCAGCAGAAAAGTTCAGCAGCAGAAGAGTAACATACCATCCTTCAAAGAGATGAGACTGTTGTCATAAAGGAAACGGGGGAGAAAAACAGACAGCTTTAATTCCTGTTCACAGATTGTGGACTATCTTACTTATCTTTTTGGCTGTTAACAATTCTGCTAACATATGATAGCCTTCAGGATGGTTGCTGCTGTGCTTTTGGAGCATAACCTATCACAGACTTGTGGTCCTATGCTATCACTTGGTTTAAGCACAATGAATACCAAAGGCATAATTTGAGTTGGTCTGACTGGTGTCTTCTAAGGGTGTACCTGGGTAGGATGGACATGAAAGGTTAGTTTCACTCTGTGCATCTGATGATCTGACTGACGTAGATTAAACACAAATTTCCATGGGCCTGTGATTAGGCCTATATATAGGGGTAATACCCTCATTTCAGTTGTAAATCCCCATCCAGGCTGATTACACCGTTGTACTTCTTTATTTGTGGCATCTAAGGTGTTGTCAAAGGCAAATTTTGCTAAGTAACAGCATTCCTTGCTTTCCCCAGGAAGTCCACTAATAGTACAGAGCTCTAGAAAGCCTCCCTTCATTTTCTGTGTTTTTTTTCTCCTCTTTCATAACTGCTCGGTCAGTAGTTGCTTGGCATTAAAACTATTCCTGTATTAATCACCTGTACAACAAAGAATGTCTCCCTTGGGCTGCTGCATGACACCAGGTAATCAGTGGTCAGTGGGACACAAATCCTGACTTATTTATCTGGACAATTCAGCTGAAATGCCACTGCTCTCCATACCCACCTAGACCGATAGGCTCAGGTCTCTGCTAATTTGGGTATCTCTCCACTGTAACCCTCTGTAGAGTATCCCATTGCATCCCAAAACAAAAACAAACACATGATGAACTTCCTACTTTATTTCCACCTTCATTACTGCTGGTGAACTTGAACTGGAATAAAACAGATTCCTCTGTTGCCTACTCCTTCTTACTTGACAAATATGTTTGCTGGCCTCAGAAAAAAAATTCAAGTAAAACTCTGCTCTGTAAAACCACAACTTCAGTAATGGTTCTGAACACCTTACTTATATGTGTCCTTTTGCTTTTCAGTGACCACAAAGTGAACAAGGTGCATTGTCCTTAGTATTGTTCTTTTACCAGTTTTTTTTTTAATTTTCCTTTGAGTTTGGGTAATATAATCAAATAAAGGAATTTAGCTTAATTTCTCTATTTTCTGTCTTGTTCAGCAGACCAAATTTAGTGACACTAATTAGTTATTCCAATTATACATGTGAGATGTATGTTTTATTTTCACTACAAAATTTGTTTAATGAGGAAAAAAATGGCAGATTGGGAAAAAAAAATTCTTTTTTTAAAGGCACTGATGATTTGGGTTTTTTTGGCAGTTCCTCCTTTCACCTTGCCACCCTAAAAACACCCCTCTTACTATAAAGGTATGAGTAGGCATAACCAAACTGAAAGAGTTGACCTCTAAAGTAGAATAGGAAAGGCAGGGAAAGCTTCTTTATAGAAGAGACATCTAAGTTCTGTTTTATCTTCACAAAAGGCTATATTTATTTTGCAGTTTGGGGGAGTGTCAATAGAAATGCTTGTCTTTGCTGCAGAATTGTCTAAACCTCTGTAAATAATTTAATTGAGCTGTGAATATTCAGTGATTGAAAACTAATTACTTTGGCTTAATTTGAGTACTGCCTGACTGCTCTGGAGTTGCGGGTAATTTAACAATGCAGATAGTGCGTGAACATGGAATGTTAAACAGTGACTGGGACAGAGTTAAAAATTAAAAAATAACTTGTAGAGTTTACAAGTATGCCGTGGGCTGGGCTGTTTGTACCATCCAAGGGCTTTTTGCAGACAGTTTTATGTGCAGTGCTTTCTGAAACATCTATTGGAATATTTTTGTACATCATTAAGTAATTGCTTTCCACTCCCCACAGAATTTTGTGATAATTTTGCTCATAAAGATTAATGATGTAGCACAATGAATCACATTCACTCATGTGAGCTTCAGCTTTCAGTTTTAATCGTTGGTTAGGTATCATGCAGATATTTTTCCTATGAGTTTCTTTAAACATTTCCACCATGAGTCTCATTGTTCCTGGAGGGAATGTGATGTCTGTGCTTTTCGTGAGGAGGCATTTCAGTCATATTAAATTGCACGGTAGGCAGTGCTTCTTCATTTTGTGCTGCTGATACCTGCAAAATGCAATCATTGAATATTCTTTCTACAGAACTTTAAGCCTTGTTTTATGGGGTCATGGCAAATCAACACTGTTATTCTTCTTATATATGATTGCATGCCTTCTAGTTTTCAGCTAAATTGTAATAGACTCCTAATATGAATGTCTGCTGTTAAATTATATAGAGAATTAATATTTAGCTGCCCATAAATTAGAAAACCTCTAAAGAAGGCTGCATTTTAAATTGCATTCTTATTTTTTTAGAAGGGATTCAGCAAAGTTCAGGGAGTGTGTGGAGGGAGTTAATTCTTTTAAAAAATGTGTACTATGTACTTTCCAGAGGAAAGCAAGGGAAATGAGACCAATGGAAAATGGAAAAACCTGAATAAAGATGATATACTAGCTTGCACTGTTCATCTGTTATTCTGTGAACCAGTCATCAAAACTGATGTGGTCAATAGTTTACTAGCATTTGAATAAAATTAATAAATAAGAGTTCCAATTCATATATCAATTTATTATCTAACTTTCTGTTCAGTGTTCACAGATCTCAAGGAAGATGTGTAAAAATTGTCAGGAGAATGGGTTTAAGAGTTATCTATGTTTCATGACAATGAACTAAAACAATTTCAAGGTTCTTTTCTATTGAGTACTGTGATCATAGAAAATATTTGTTTATTTTGGTTTTCTTTTCCTAATTATTTTACATGAGTAAAATGAGAACTTTAACAAGAAGTTCTCATATTCAGTAAATTAACTGAATAAATTAAATAAATAAATAATAAATAGTAAATAAATAAAACTGAGTAAATGCCACAAGAGAAGCATCCTGCAGTTCAAAGGCCTTTAAAGGTAATGTGCATTAAGTATGTTAGATCACTGCATAAAACTTGCAAAATAAAATCTGTGAGCATAGTTTGAGCATTTCCTGAACCTGAGGAGAGGCTGACTGCTCTGTTAGAAGGAGGGTTCCCCTTATTGTGTATCAAATAACCTCTGACATGAGTGTCCTGCAAAGCTGAACAGAGTTTAGTGCTACACTTGGTCTCCCTGTGACACCAGAGGGTTAATTCTTGGGAATGACTGTAACAATCCTTAAAACCTGATGGATAAAGTCAGCTAAACTATGGGTGCAGCAGGAGATGTTTCACCTACTAAAAAATAAAAACTCAAACTGCAAGCAATTCCAAAGATCATGATTGGCTGAGGTCTTATGGTATTTTTTCTTAAAGATCTAACTTGCATGTATGGAGAGCTTGGAACCTGACATACTGTTACACGAAAGTCACCATACTGGACAGTGGAAAATATAATAGGTACAATAGAACAAAAGAAGAGACAGGCATTCAAAAATTGTCCTCCATGGAGTGTATGCAGCCTGTGAGCTCCAACCAAGCTTTTTAGACTAGGGCTAATCTGTATGTAGTAAAATAAGGACAGAGCATTCAGCTCACCTACAGGGCAGATGAGAGAATAATTCATACCCTGAACAGTACCCTGAGGACAAGTGTGTACTTCCCAAGGAACAGTGATAATTCACTAAGTTATTCAATAAGCAGTGTGTTAGCTGGATCTGAATCAAGGATCTAAAAATTAATTTTGTGGTACTCTTACTGAATTTATTTTCCTCATTTTGGCCAAGGAAAGGGTTAAATCTTTGCAGTAGCCATGAGGGGGTGGAGCTGGAGCCATGTGGGAGTGACCAAGAGCCTGGAATTTAATAACATCTTATGGCATTAGTGGGGGTGGGAGAGCAAGTCTCTCTCTTTTCTGAGAAGGAGGGTGTTCCTTTCTGGATCTTGGAAAGTTGTGGTGGCTATAGGTTCTGTCTGTCATTGTTTTCCATTGTCCTAGGATTGGTGAGCATTTTGCAAAGTAAAATGCCCTCTCTTTGTACATCAAAAGTTATTACTGTTTGTTTTTCTCATTTCATTGCTGTTTTCAGTAAATTGTTCTTATCTCGGACTGTGATCTTTGCCTTTTGCACTTACAGCTGGAGAGGGAAGGGAAGCGAGTGCTGGCACAATTTCAGTGGGAGCAATAAATTGGGGAATACCATTTCTAAACCACAACATTTATCAGCATTTCCAGTATGTCACAATACATGGTACCAAAAAAATCAGACAGCTTGAATTTTAAAATACATTCACTGAAAAAGTTCTCTGTACTCCAGAGGTTGTGAGTAGCATCTCTTTTTGATTTTTCCCTCTTTTCTTCACCCACAAAATTCTCTGTGATGGAGTTCATAAGAAAAGTCTCTGACACAAGGGGATCAGAATCTTTTTAGGGTATGCTTGCTAATGTTTTAATCACATGTATTTTTCAACTTTGAAGTGAACCTGAGGAGTGCCTCTAAAACAATTTATACATCCAGTTTTTCCTCCTGGGGTTGTCTTCAACCCTGAGGAGATTTTTCAGAAGTTAGATAAATCCAGAGGGTGGGCCCTCCAAACTCTTTAAATGCCACAAAGTGCAATTCCTGGACTCTTGAGTATAAAACAATCTCACGGTCCAGATGGCTTTTTCCTAAAGGCATTTGGCAACCCTTGAGGTACAGAGCCAAGATTAAATACTTTCTTATACTGTGAGACTACATAGGAATACAATAACTTTCCTAAGTCTGTCAATATAATGAATATTTTCTGGGTTTGCTTTTTAAAATCTATTAATGCTCTTACAATGAAAGCCATTAAAGAAGTACTGCAGAATTTCTACTTTTCTGGGAAGTATTTTTCAAGTAGCTCACAAGTAGCTGTCAGACAGCTTTAAAATTCTATTTAAAAGTAGGACATGGACAAAGGTTTTGTTCTCCTATGTTTGAGAAGGTGGAAGAGGCTAGCCATAAAAAACCCCCACATATTTCAAATTCTTTTTGAGACAAGGCATTATTATTTTCTAGGACTGTTATTGCTGTTGTTTAACTTCAGCAACAGCAGTGGGAGAGGAGCTGAAAAACAGAGAAGTACAGAGAATTCTATGCATTCTGTATCAGGCAGATAACTGATGGATGAACATGTGATGTATCTCTTCAGTTATACAGCAGAACACAGAAGTTTTGAGCGACTGAACAGATTTTTATATTCCCAGTGAGGTAAAAGCTGAAAAATAGGATTATCTTTCACTGTGATTTACTTTGCTATATGAAGAGCAACGAGATCAAGTAAGGTCCTAGTAGTAAATGGGAACACTGCAGTGGGTTTGCAGCGGTTGAAACACTTGTCACCATCAAAACAGGTTCAATGACTCACCACAGCTTGAGTCCAAATGCCAGCTCTAGTCAGTAAACGAAGTGCAGGAGACTTCAGACTTCCTGAAGATTAAAGCTTGTTTCTACCCAGCACCTTGTTCTCTAATTAAGCCAATCTTCTTAAATCTAATGTTAGTAATGGTATATTTTCAAATGGAACAGATGGAGAGAAGTCTAGACGGCCATTTGTGTAATAGGAGTGGAAACTGTGAAAGTGGGTGTACCACAGGATTCAGCGTTAATAGCATGTGATAAAAAGGGAGAAGTATCCTGAATTCTGAAACACTGTTATTGAACTCACAGAAAAATTAGGTTGGAAGGGACCTTCAGTCAAAGCAGGGGCAACTTTTAACTTACATCAGGCTGCTCATTGCAAACGTAATTCAAAGTAAGTCTTGGCAAGAGAGTGAAGAAGAGTCACATACGGATATTTTTTTTTGTTTCTCCCGTAGTCCTGAGGAATCAGTCCATTTTATTCACAAGCTTCTTGAGGGTTTTGATCAATTGCTGCTTTAAAATACAAGAGTAAAATGCAGGACATGGCTCCAAACTGTTACATGCTGTGTTTCTGCTTTCACTCTTCTTCCCTGGGTCTACTTTCCTTGATGTGCTTCTGCATAGCCCAGGGTAGGTCACAAGAAAAGGTAGCAGTACTCACAAGGAAAACTACAGGTATCTGAAGTTGACCCAAGCTCTTCTGTTCTCTGTGAAGAGAGAAGCTTTTGCAGAGAACCAGAGGTGAAATCCCTCTCTGAGTTGTCCTCTGGAACTCTCTGTCTCTATTGAGTAGAAGACTAATTTCCAAATCTAGGCCAACTTTCAAAAGTGTGAATGTACTCCCAGGGTACAAGCTGGTGTCAAATCAGAATCCCAAAGGCCCAAGTGACCTTACCATCCAGGAGGTCATGTATTCACAGCCAACATTTTGCATGTTGTCAGTGTCTGTTTAAGTCTTATCTGGATAGTGCAAATATTAATCAGGTATTTATAAGCAATTTGATCTAGTATTGTAAAGACAATACAGTCCCTTTACACATAGTAAGTTGTTAATTTGAATCCAGTGAATGGAGTTCTTTTTCTCTTGCAAAATCATCCTTTCTTCATTTTTTTTTTCATTTGTTTGTCTTGTCATTTTCTTTTTTGTGTGTGGCTGGTGGTTTATTTTTGTTTGTTTTGGGGTGGGTTTTTTTTTGTTTATTTTGTTTTTTGGCTGGATTTTTTTTGGAGGGCTAGGGTGTATTTCTAATTGCTAAAATACTTCCCTACTCTATTCATTTTTTAGTATCTGAGTAAGTGGAAATATTCAATCAAGAAACCTTTCATATTTGTATTTTTCTTTCTTTAGGAAAGCATTCTCCTAGTCAATTTTGAAAGAGGTGTTGCAGTTCCTAATATGACTTGGTTCTTGTACAAACTTCTCCCTTGTGTAAGAAGTTATGTCCAAACTGGCTGCATGCTGAGAACTTCACCTCTATGGGGAACAGCAAACATTGCTTTGGAAAACCTGAGAAATTATGTGACTTTGTGCTTTTGCAGTCTCTCTGAAAGGAGGTTCCCAAGGTAATTGGTCTTTGATGGAATTATACAAGGAAACTTTGTTTACTTATACTCCTTCAACCCTTCCTATACTTCATTTGTGTTGGATGGTTCCCCCCCCACCACCACATAATGAAAAAATAGTAACCACTTTGACTTCAAGTTATATTTTCCTCATTAGACATTTCCATGATGACTCATCTCTTCCTGGGACCTACACTGACTCACTGAGATGAGCTCTTTCCTACTCACGTTGATTTGTGGTCTGTTGGTTTGGGAAGCATGCAAGGAGCCTGATTTTTTTAGTCCTCTGCCTTCACACGCATACAAATAGTCTTGTTTGCCACAATCATATTTGCAATGCAAATCTGTAAGTTTAAATTCTTTTTTTTATTTTTTTCCTGAAATGTTACCTTCACACAGAGGGATACTTTTGAGCTGTCAGTAAATCTATGAAGAATTTTGAATAAAGCTCTTTCAATTTGAATAACAAAATGATCACTTGTCAGTACTGATGATAATTTGCCTCAGGTAGAGATAGGCAATGGATGAAGCTGGGAAATAACACTCACTGTTGTACACATTTGATCTACTGTTCACACTCTTGCAGCAACCTTAGAGTAGCACTTGAGTGAGTAACTACTTTGTTTTTTTCCAGTGCACTAATGAGGCTTCTGTTCACAGTTTCAAGCACAGCACCTTTACTTTGCATAGTACTGATTACTCTTCCACTAGGATCAGAGAGTTGCAGCCATGCAATTTCACAAAGAAAATGTGAAAAGAAAGAAAAAAAAAATTCACAGGGAAAATATGACATCTTTTGACTTGTATCTAATGGATTTGAGTGAGAGAAATGTCCCCAAAAGGTACTTGAGACAGGCAAAAAATAAAAATATACTCAGATTGCTCTAGAGCTTGCTGACAGTGGGCAAACTGTTTACATTGAAGGGGACTCTGCCTACAGGTTCAGTAATGGGGCTCCTGCTGACAGAGGAAGGGAATTCAAGCCAGTTTATATCTCTGGGGGATATTTTCCCACATAATGGCAAGAAACTATTCCTATTTATGAAAACTACACTCAAGTGTTATATCCTAGCACATAGGACTGAGTTGGGGCAGAAGGTTTTTTCTTAGAACATCAATTAATTTTGCACGTGGTGAGATTGTACTTTACACTCTCTATGCACTATATTTCATCTAAGACTTCCCAAAGTTTTGTTAATGCTACAACATATTTCAGCAGGAAGAATGGAGATTTTTCTCTAGTTTTACACTGGCAGGTTTGCCAGACCCTGGTCAATTTAGACCACCTTGAAAGTCAGCTTATTTTGATGGACCTTGGTTGGTCAAATTCTATTTCAAACAGTAATTCAAGATTCAGATTATAGCACTGATTCAGTTTGCTATGATCACTACCTATTAATCATCCACAAACATATGCCAAGGAATAATTTATTGGAAAACCTAATTTTCCTTATCACTGCTTTAGGATTAGAACAAATTTCAAACTATGACATGTAACTACTAGCAATAGGTATTAGAGAAGAATATCTGGAATTTATGGTCACAATTATGCAACAATAAATGTAATAATACTGCTTGATTAATCCAAACTATGTGAAAACTAAGTGAAAAATGCTTATTAACACACAGCTTGGTTCAAGGTAAAATCACCTAAGGGATCTGACAGTATAAACCTTTTTCTTAAGTCTTTTAATAGCATACAATGCTAAAACCTTGTTTCTGAACATAATAATGCAAATTTAGAAAAATAAGGAGCATTATTTATAGTGTTCTTCAGTGCAGCTATTTCTGCTCTCAGTTATTTTTTTTCTGTTCTTATTTGCCAGTCTGCCATTAATCTGTAGAGCTCTGCTTTATATAATTGTTTTCTCCCTTTCACGACATAGATACAATCAATTGTTTAGGATCTTCTTACAACTCCAGGAGAAAGAAATTTGATACTTTATCCTTCTGAGTGTCATAAACAAATAGCATCAGATTGCGGGAAAGAGAACACCAATACTTTCAGGCATAGAAAAAAAATGAAAGAGCCCTTTCATTTTTGCTCTGTTTCTTATTCTTTCCTTTTAACCTGATTACGCCTGGAATTGTTATGGGAAGCTGAACATCTGACTATGTTTGGTTCTCTTCATATGTCTCTCTAAAAGCCTGCAAACACTAACAGTTCTCTGAAGCATTGCAGCAATTCTGAAACAGGGTTTTCGTTTTCTATCTTCATACATATTCCAAGGGATTGTGCAAGGTCTCTTCACAAGCTGTTTTAGGAGATGCCTGCAAAGACCTTTGTCTCAGCTTTCCTTAGCAGTCCAACACAGCCGGTGAAGGAATGCTGTACAGCATTAACAGTGTAATCTTTTACACTCACATAGTATATGACAACACTGGAGATTAACATTTTGGGGGTGTTTTTTTGAGGTTTATTATAATATTTCTTACCAAACAGGATAGGAAGAACTCATAAACAGTTTTATATAGATAAGATCTCTTTTGAAATGCAAAAGCACTCAGGCTATTTTCAAATTAATTATTTATCAAGTGTGTTTGTGTGGTTTTATATGTTTTATACGTAGAAATACTTACAGAATCACAGAATCCTTAAGGCTGGAAAAGACCCCAAGATCACCAAGTCCAACCTTTCAACCACTTTGTCAACTAGATCATGTCACTAAGTGCCACATCCAGTTATTTCCTGGGCACTTCAGGGAGGGTGGTTCCAATCTCTTCCAATGCCTGACCACCCCTTCAATAAAGAAGTTCTTCCTGATGTTCAGCCTGAATCTCCTCTGGCCAGCCCTGGGGCTATATCCTCTTGTCCTGCACTTACAGTACATTGTACTCTTTCACAGCATATAATGGAAATCTTTTTACAGAACCACTACAACTGTGACAAGCTTATTCAAATAATATTTGATAGCAACATAAGTTTTCTTTAAATCTAAGTTTTGGAGGTGTAACTGAAGACCTCAGATAGATTCCTATTATGAATCTTGGTCACAAGAAAATTTAGTGAAAGATGGAGACACTTTTTTCCCTGCAATGGTAATGATAAGGATGTCCATAAATCAAAAATATAGTATGACAGCTTTTGAGAAGATTCTTCACCTTTTCTTAAGAGTTGTTTTACAAATGTCATATTTTTGCTATATTTATAGGTGTCCCTTTAATAAATATAAGGCATCTTAGAAGAGGATATAAAGTTAAATATTTCTATACTCTTGCAACTTTTAGTCCATAAGGTTGTCAAATTAGCTTATTATTATTAATAAAGACAAGTCTGCAGTATCAATATTATCAGTTCCACCTTGTTTGCCTTAGATTGCTGGTGAATACATGTATGTTAAAGCAAATTTCAGAATCACTGAATAACTAAGTAAGGAGGGATCTCTGAAAGCCATTTGTTCCATACCAAGTTCAAAGCTGGTCAGGTCAGGTCAGGTTGCTTAGAGTGATGTCCAGTTGCATCTTAAGCATCTCTAAGATTCCCAGCCTCTCTTTGCATCCTCATGTTCAACCACACTCAAGAGCTCTTTTGTTGATTGTGAGTTTCTGGTGGGTTTGAAAGAGCAATAATAATAGTAAAATAATCAGAATTTCCTGGTTTTAGTTTGTGCCCACTGCATCTTGTTTTATTACTGTGTACCTCCAATAAAAGTCTGGAAACGTCTTTTCTGTATGCTCTGATTATGTAATTATCATATCTTTTCTTAGAGCTGCAAGAAAGGCTTTCATGAAAATTGTCAGTAACAATTATATGCACTGTTCATTGTTCATCAATTTTTTTGACTATCCCTGAAAACAGTAGTGTGTAGGCAAAAATACATAGGCTGCATAAGTTCCAATTATTTAATTAGCTCATTTATTCACTCTGTTTTGTGAAAAATAAATTTTAAAAAAGTAAGAAATCAGCTAGAATTCATAAAGCTTCCAAGGCTTTATGAAATCTAAATTCACTAGATAATTTATTCCTAGGAAATAATTTAGCCACTTTCATTTATAATGGAGTTTGGAGCACAGAAAACAGTACCCTACTAACAAAACTCAGACAGATTGGTTCCTAATTACAATGTTATATGTTCCAGAGTCATGTAGTCTTTTGGGTTTTGTCTATATTCTTCTCTGAGAAGAGACATCCATATAAAACAGCTGCAGTTCCAAAAGGACTTCAAGTGGTAAATTGATTTGATTGATTCAAATTTGATTACATACTGGAAACACATTTAGTTCAAGTTAAGCACATTAGCACACATCAGCTAGAATAAAATTCCAAGTGCTTCTTTGTTATTCATTAATGGAACTTAATGACTCCAACAAAACATTAATGAAGAAAAAATATTGGCTTGCATAATTCATTTGGAAAAATTAATTAATTGTTGTATTAAGGGCAGTCTATTCCATGGAGTAATTACTGAAGCTTTGGTGTGGAATACTTCATGATATTTATTTTGCAAGCTGTTGTTTACTCCTTTCATTTCACATCGATTTTGTTATGCAGATAGTATAGTTTTCCTGCAGAAGGAAATGAAATACACTGTGTAATGATGCTCCTAACTAAATATTTGTAATTGATAGGGTCACCACAGTTTAACACTCAAGCTGTTAACATGGTGTTTACTACTTCCAGCACCTACTGGAAAGATGAGAAAATTTGTCAAGATAATATGCAAAGTCAAGGAAGACCTTTGACAGGGCCAATTCACCTATTCCAGTGTACAACATAAATAGTTACTTCTGCTCAGCTGAAACTTTCTAACAAGTAGAAAATAACTTCTGGGGCCATATTTTCTTGCTGACATCTGTTAAGAAATACATAAGAATTTCCCATAAATCCTTTATATTAAGAGATTGCTGGCATTACCTAGAAACTTCTTTTTTTATTCTTTTGTCTTCTTTTGGCCAAATACCTATTATTTATATATTGTTTATATATATAATATATTTGTATATTATTAATAAATAATATCATATATTATTTATTCAGTAAATAAGGCAGATAGAAGTTCATTATAATTTCTGCTTTCAAAGGAGTCTTAGTTCTTTACTAAAGCTAATCCTCAGTTGATAAAATTAATTTTAATTAAAATATGACATGAAAGTGGTTTTAGGTGAAGTAGCAGGTGGGATCATGCAGTAGTCTTGTTGACAACATAAACAAAGTTTACCTGGAGAGATAAAGTTCACTGGAACCAAGTGTCACTTACCTGATAATAGATATCTGAGAAGAAAAGAAATTGTAAAATACTGACATCTCTTTTAAATGTTTCCCCAAGGGCAGTAGGATTTTTTAATTTGTTTGGTTTGCTTTTTTTTTTTTCCTTCTGTGGAAAAGATATGGTTTTTTATCAGTGAAAGGGAAATATGTGAGTGAAAATATTGCATACTTCTAACCAGAATCCCAGAAGAGCCAGTTCACTGAGCACTTGGAAGGCTCTGTAGGCTCTAGATGTAAAGTGGAACCATATGTCATCATATTTATAAAACTGAACAAAATAAAGCAGGGTTTTGTTCTGTAGCTGGGTTCTTGTTGCTGCTTAGAAATTTGGTGGGTTTAATGAAAAGTGTTTGGCTGTTTAATTTTGTCTGTTTAATCATTGCTTCAGCAGAAAAGCAAAAGCTGTTTGTTTATATGACTTTTGGCATTTTGATCACAGGCCATGCTCCATGTACGATTGGAGTTTTCTTTTTTTCCTGTTTAGGAATTAATTTTAGCATCTTCTGCTGTCTAACCAGCAAAGAAACTGCCTGACCACCAGAGATATGATCCAAAGTTTACTGTAATTTATGTGATCTTCTCTCTGCATTTAGTAGGATTTGCATTAAATTTTGTACTTAGCAATGTGCATGCAACATGGTAGGGTACAAACAGATGGTGGAGATGTGTTAGTTTAGGTGGTCAGAGATGGAATTAATTACTAAAATCCTCTAGAAATGTTTTTTTAGGTAGCAATTTTTCAGCAAATATTATGTCTCTTCATTAGTACTACTGAGGAATGAAACAAAATACTGCAAGCAATCCCTCCTGTGGTCTGGGTGGGGAGAGAAGGTCAAGAGACAAACTTTTTCCAGTTACTTTTGTGATAATAGAGAAAAGGACACATTATTTATGTAAATTGAGGTAGAAAATGAAACTCGTTACCAAATAAAGACATAATTTTCTTTCATCATAGGTAAAAAAAAAACCAAACAAACAAAAACACAAGGTTTAGTAGAAATCTTATACCTTCTGTTCACCAGCTTCTGATTGCTACTAGGTAAGGCTTTCCAGTGAAGCTGAAAATGACCCACAATATCAAAGACTCAGCAGCTTCTGTGCCTTTTACTGTTTGGCAAGACTTTACTACCATGACAGGCTGGATTTTCTGCTGGTTTTGAGCACAAGGGACAAAAACAGGAAAGAATCAGAAGAAGAAAACTCTTGAGTGCTACAGGGGATTCAAGTCTTCCATCTCTCTCCTGACAATCAGTGCCAAGCCAGCAGCAAATGAAAGAGAGAAACCATGAAAACATGCCTTTGTTTTTTTAATTTTTATTAATTTTCAATGCAAGAACATGTAAAATGCCACACGATGGCAGCACAGGCTGCAAAATGCAGAGAAGGTGCTGTACACAATACGGGGGACAGAGATTTAACTTTGAAGCTCCTGTCTTGCCAATGCTTCTGAGGAGTAGGTACCACTGAACGTAAGCGGCTGCAAAGTGAGGTTTTCCTGTACACAGGTCATGTCTGTGGAGTTCACTTTTCTAGCAAAGACAGTCTTTTTGAGATGGTATAGGTATTTCTTCTCAGAATTAGAAGGAGTTTATTGTCTCTAGTGACCTTTTACTTTCCCACTGCCCCAAATTTTCTGTGCTTTCTTTAGACAGAAGCAATACCTTCATCTCAAGATGCACTGCTGCACTCTGTGACCTGCTCCACCTGCGCAAGGTGAAGGTTACAGCTTAGCAGGACAAGACTTACTTGAAGGCAGAGAGTGGTTCTAGCAGAAGTCTTTCTTTTCCACATACAGCTGTCTCTGGCACCCTTTCAAAGATTTCAGCTTTCAAAAGGAAAAGCAAAATGAACCTCAGGAAGGAAAATAAGCTGTAATTTTGAAAACTGATTGAAGGCAGGCTTGAGAGCTGTGATGAAGGAAGGCTGAGTTTGAAAGCTGAACAAGGTTTCTTTCTCTGCTGCCTTTTTAACTTCCCCTGTTTTTTTGGAGTTTTTTTTACTTCCTTTCTGTCCCAGAAATCCTGGACATCTGACTTTGTGCTCCTTTTTCATCTCTCAGTGACTAAGTGGTATCTAGCACACAAACACACACAGTGAGAATTCAAAAATCATAACACTTAGAAAAAAAGAAGTGGCCATATAGAAGAAAAAAACCTGTATACATCACTTTGTCTGGATGTGGGACTATGATACCTTTTAATTCTATTTCATCCTCAAATGATTTTGTGGTTTGTTACTGCCGCGTTTAGTCTGCATTTCACTTGTTTGCAGTAGCCCAGGATGCAGTTTGGATTGGAAGTGATTCTTGGAAGCTCTCTCTTTTCTGCCATCTCATGCTGCCATCCTGAGGCCAGCTCCTGCAGTGCCTGGAGCAGCGCTGGCTGTGTCGGGATGCATCAGCCCTGTGCATCCCTGCCTGCTGAGACACCACTGAGAGCAAAACTCGAGTCTATTGAGAACCACCACAGCTTCAGACGTAGCTCGAGATAATTTTTTATTTTCATTCCAAGGAGTTAAATTAAATTTCACTTTTAGTAAGCACTCGAGTTTTTCTTGTACTTTTAGTTTGTAGTTTTTAGTCTGAAAAGGTGCAATAACTATTTTTACAACTGAAAGGTAAATTGGTGTAGTTCTTCACTTGAAGAGTATAATTATGCCAGGCACAATCATTCTTTGCCTTTTCTGGATCATGGATTATCTGTCTGTAAGTGGTGTATAACTCATGACTGCTTACCTCTGGGTCTTAAATGCTCTCCTAGAATTTGAGAGGATGAGTACGCCACCTTCATAGGTGCACCCTGCTTCTAGTGTATTTTTGATCATAGCAAAAAGCCCTGAAATGAAACTGGGTGTTGCCAAGTTTTGGGATAACATGAATGAAGATGAGTGATTCCAGCCAGGTGAATGGACACATAGAGACAAGCAGGAGCTGGGAATTGGGACCTTTAGGATAACAAAGGGCATGGTTCCAGCTCTGTGGAAGGACATGAAGAAGGAGGCAGGAGGCAAAGATTCAGGAACAAGAGTGAGACTGTTGGAGGACTTGCACATGGAGACACTGAGAAGGTATAAAAGCCATGGGGTTCCTTGGCTGGGGATCCTCCTCAAGGCAGCAGCTCGGGCTGTTTCTGTGGTACTGCACTGTGAATAAATGGCTTTATGGAACAGAGATCTGAGACTTTGCCATGGGAAACCTGGGGTCGAACCAGAGAGGAAATCTGGTCTGACTGTGTGAGTGGGATGTGTGAGGAGTCAAGTGAGGACCTGCTGGGTTACTGGAGCTTCCTGCTGTGAAGGGGCTTCAGTCCCAGCAGTGAAAGTCTCTGGCATTGGGAGTGAAAATGCTGAAGTCTTGAATGATCAGACTGGGAAGTTTCCTTAACAAGTGAGCCACACAAGTTTCTATTACAGCTCACAATGACAGAATAGGTAAAAAGATTGGGTTCAAGGTGACTGAACTGTTCTGTTCGACTGTGGATTCCTCTGTGTCAGGGAAATTGTCTGCTTTGGCCCCAATTGGAAGAATGAGTGTCAAAATGTAAACTGAGTCCTGTTATAGGCTGGACTAGTAGTTAATGTAGTCCTGTATTGTGTTTCTAAAAATCAATTGCAGACATTTTAAATTATGAACCATAAAACTAGTTAGTTAGTAGTAATGAAAATGCTTGTTTTCATTACATTTCAGCTAGCATTGGTCTTCTAATAAGAAACAAAGTTCCTTTAACTGTTGTCTCTGACATCCTCCCCAGGGTAGCTGCAGTGTTTTCTTCTTTGTGTAAAACATTAAATGCATAAGAGAAAGCCTGTCTCCATGTGGTTCACTGCAATATTTAATTTTAAATATTTTCCTATTTAGGATCAGTGGATTTGTTCAGGATGGAGCTTTACAAGAAGCACAGGACAGAGCTTTAGAACATGCACTTTCTATAGGAGGATCCAAGTTTCTCTTTCACTCAATGACTGCCATCAGGGTCCTCAAAAAAAACCTGAAAAACACCTCAGGTAAATTTTTTTCCTGAGATCTGACAGCAGAAGAGATGGAAATGTAGCAGTAGGAAGTTATAGGACAGGAGAAAGAGAAATTTCAAGCTCTCTCTACTTACTGTTGTGGAGTACATTGAGCTGTAAAACTGATTCAGGATCTTAATCCTGTGATCCTAAGTTAAAGCAAAAATGCATACAGTCTGTAGCTAAATGCTGTTTTTAAAACTTCTACAAACAAAAATACATTAAATATGGAATTTGAATGTTCTTTTCTGTGGGACTTTCTTTGGGAAAAAAGAGCTAGATGTACTGTAAGTCAGTTCTGAAACTATTACATCCCCTTTAAGCATGAATTGGTACAAGCATTTTTTATCTCTGTGAGTACATGTGACTAGATCCGTGTTAATTTTCATGGTTGTTTTTTTCTTTAAAGCAAACTTGTGATATGATTTAATTCTTGCCTATAGAAGATTTCTTAGGTAATAAATTGAGAAGTGATCTTGGAGAAAATCAGCTTGTAGCAAATTAATGAGAATATAATTAAAATATTAATGGCTTGGATAATTATGGAAATCAATGCAGTAGAGACACTCAGTTGTCATATATGAATATTAGGATCAGAGGAGAAGCCCTATTACCTCAACTGAAATAGAGAGCAAATCTTTCCTTTTGTAATAACATGAAATAAAGAAACACGAAGTGTGTGAATAAGTGTCTTACATAAACTGTAATTATCATTCTGAGGAAAAAAGTCATTTTCCCATTGAAAGATGAATGGAAACATTTACACCCCTATGAATACACGAGAGGAACAGTGTAAAAAGTAGCACCATATGATAAAATCCAGGTGGAATACTGACCTGCTGCTACATCTGGTGACTGGAGAAGCACCCAACTGTGTTAAGCAGTGTTGTACATCTGATAATGCTTTCCTTCACCTTTCAATCAAATGTTCTTTTGGTTCACTTCTGTCGAGGTTTAACCTTGATAGTCAGCTAACACAGCTGCTTGCTCTCTCTCCTGCAGAGGGGTAAGGGAGAAAGAAGAGCAAAAGTGTGAAAACCTATGGGTTGAGATAAGGACAGTTTAAAAGGGAAAGCAAAGGTTGTGCACACAGCAAAGCAAAGCAAAATAAGGAATTCATTCACCACTTCCCATTGTCAGGGAGGTGTTCTGCCATCTTCAGGAAAACTGGGCTCCATCGCACATCAGAGTTACTTGGGAAGACAGATTCCATAATGTCCCTCCTTCTGCCTTCTTCCTCCAGTTCTGGTCAGCTGGGGTCAGCTCTCCTAAATCTGCCCCCTCCCTACTCCCTGTGCACTCCTAACCTCCCCACTGGTTTGGTGGGGTGAGGAGCAGAAAAAACCTTGATTCTGTGGAATTCTGTGTTGCTGCTCAACAATAACAAAAGCACCCCAAACTTACCAACGCTAATTTCATCCCAAACCCTTACCATAGCACCATTCAAGCTACCATACTCCAGCCAATACCAATTCAACTTATTTAGAGTGCACACTTTGAAGTGTAAGCTCTTGTTGTCTGTTATCTGCTTATACAGGTAAGGACAGTCAACCTCTGATCTATGAGTCTGACAATTAGCTGGAATAACTTCACACACTGCAGTCTTTGGTTACAAAGCTGTTACCAGGCCTCTTACAGGAATGAAGGATTGGGGCAAATAAAATTATCTGCTGCAATAGAAAAAGCATAAATACTGTTTCTCCAGCATGCCACACCAATTACACATTTTTACTCTCAGCCTTTGTTTCAGTGGTGTAAGTTCAGTTCCTTGTGTTTTTCAGGCAAGTATAATAGTTAGTGCTAATATCTTGGCAAAACAGTTTGTCTTAGCCACTGCTGTTCTAACTGGTTCATGTTCACTGGGAACTGGCCCAAGAGATGAATGCTGCAAATCTGAAAGAGAACAAAACTTAGAGAACTGCCAACTTGCTCTTCCCTGCATTTGCATCGTAAATAGTAGTGAAGTTCATGCACTCTACCCTGGTTCACTTTTCCTGTGAAGTTCAAGAGTAACTACTTAGCACTAAAAGGGATTTTTGCCTTAATTTCTTTTGATTCTGGTCTTCATTTCCTCTGATAACTACTATACCACAATATTATTATTTTATATATGAACATCATAAAGCATTGGGGAAAGCACTTGTTAGGAGCAAGAGTGGAAAAAAGTGATATAGCAGTTCTGTCTACATAGCACAGTGCAGACAAATAGGAGCAGATCTGTAAAGGAAATTGCCTGGTGTTGAGGGGGAGTGTCCACACTACAGGTGTGTCAGGGGAATTCATGCTCAGCTACGGCTATTCTCATCCCACAGCCTGTGTGTTCCTCTGTGTTTCACTACTCAAGGTGAGGGCCAAAACCCAGGACAATGAAAAAGAAAATACAATGGAGAAACAAAGAACTTTGACAAGCAAGAAAAAGAGATTATGTTGATGACGTGTACCTAAGCAAGCTAAACTAAAGATCCACCCTTCAGCTTCTGAACTCTTGCTTCCAGGCATTCACCAATCACGTTTGTAGTTTGGTGTTCTGCAACAGGTTATTCACTTTGAAGAGCTTAATCTTCCTTGGAGTTTAATCTTCCTTTCATATATGATTTTCTGATGATTGTGTTGGCCCTGTTGCCTCACAGGACATTGTATTTTAATATTCCTTTCCAGAAGAGTAAATTCAAGACTCATGTCTTTTGGCAAAATTAGCTTTACTGGGTGTCTCATGTGGCAAGAGTCAGCTTTAGTTGCTCAACATTTCTCTTCTTCTATTGCATTTATGTTTGATCTTGTTCACAACTGAGTCACTGTTGAGGGAAATTTTGCAATCATTGTTCTTTGAGAATTTTTATTATCATAGCAATTTTGTTGAGAGCCAATTAAATCATGTTGGTAAGACATGTTTGGACAGTAAAAGGAAACTGCCTTGTAGCAGCAAAACAGCACTCAGTAAGAGTGTCAAATCACATCAAGTAGCAAACCTCATGAACAGATACATGAATTTCAGCTTGCTTTTTAAAGCAGGTTGCATGACCAAAATAGAGGCTGGGAAGCAAGTCAACATAAACTAGATATTTGTACATCTGCTGATGGATGCAATGTGTTTAAATGTATTTCTCTTTTCTTTCTCATGGCTCATCTCATTTCTCCCTTCTCATTTCTTTTCTTTTCATCAGTTTTATTCATTGAGCAACTAATAATTTTAGCATTTTGAAAGGGTTGTTAGAATACATGTTTTCTCTGATAATTTCATCTTATAATATTTCTTTCCTGTGTTTATCTGGAAGGTAAAGGAGTATTTTATATAAATTACAAAGACAAATACAAAGGAAATACCATTTTGAGAAATAGAAAATGTTAATTTCAGAATATGAGGAGAAGAAGACAATATTATTCCTGTAAATATTAATAATTTCTTTCTTGGTGCATTAAAATGCTAATGATTTTTTTATATAAACTCAAATATGTAGCTGATGCAATGCTTCAACTTTTTTTTTAACTTGGCTCGAAAATTGTTTTGAACTCATATTCACACAGCCATTATCTACATTTAAGGTAACTAGTTTTGATATGTGCCTTCTGCCTTGATCTTAACTACTTTTAATATTCTCTTCATTCTTAGTATGATGCTATCAGTTGTCCCAGATTCTGCACCTACTATGTCATCAAAAGTTTTCTGTGCTTCACTAGCAAGATGTTCACCAGTTTCTGCACAGCTACAGACTTACAAGTTGATCCAGACAAACAAATCCTGTTTTCCTCGTGCATTTAAGTTTCACAGCCTGGGGTGAATATGACCTTAACTTAAATTATATCAACAAATTTGTCACTTGATGACTTAAAAATATTAAACCTGTCTCTTTTCTGCTTTTATTGCAATGAACCTGTCTTTCCATGTGGAGTGAACCAGAGAAGTGCAGTAGCTGTTGCTGAAGGCAACCAGAAAAATATTATATCCTCACGTATCTCTAAATTTAGTGAAGCAGGATAAGAAGTCCTTGATGAACCTCATGCAATATGAATTTAGGGATGACTTACAGTGTCAGACAGAAGACAGATTTATAGCTGATGCCAGGTCTCACATGCTTTTGACAAACTGCTGGCTTGTACATATCTTGGATTGGGCAAGAGTGCCCCAGTCATCAAAGCAGTTTCTACACTGACATTTCTCTCTAGAGTACTTTGGCATAAATGTCCAAGTCACCCCCACTTACTGCATGCTGGTGCAGTTCTCAGACCAGTTCTGGTAGCAGCAAACTGAATTTGTTTAGGAGGAAACTCAACCAAAATCTCTGCTCTGTGTGTACATTAAATGCACTCGTCACTCTTGATGATGATGGTGATACCAAGCTTCAGTCGGTGAACTGCCATCAAAGGACCTTTAATCACAGGAAGGGGATGTTCTGGTCAGGGAACCAGGTTGGCTGAGGTCACCTGAAATTTCCCTAATCATCGTCAATGTGTAAGTAGAGGCCTTGGCACCAAGCACTAATAACCTACTGATCCAGTGCTGGTGTGACAGATCGTTTATTAATGTAAAATTAATCTGCAACTCCTACAGCCCCTGCAGGATTAGCCTCTGGGGCTCTAGTCACTCATTCATGGAGTGTGCAGGGTGGTTCTGGAAAACTTACCTCATGCCAGCAGTTTTGAGCACTATCGTGCAATGGTCCAGCTGTTGGAATTTAAACAATATTTTTAAAATAAGTGATTGCACTCTTTTAACAAAGCAGATCTATGCAGAGGAAAAATAATTCCCAAATTTTATTTTTACTTCATTTCAGTCCTGTCTTGCAATAATTAACCTGTGCAAAAATGCTTCTGTTCACTTTCAGTAAAAGGGTTGAGCATGGTTTCAAATTTAGTTCTATTTTCTTGATGATACTGATCAATGTTCCCCCTGATTCATTCTAAGACACTACATTGTATGTAGATGCTTATTAAGGCATAAATGTTGAATTTTTTCCTGTATTTTGTTGCAATGAGCCATAGAGAGGAAATCTATGCTCTGCATATCCTGTGATGGATATGAGGAGTATGGGTCTGTTAGTCTAATGTCAAAAAAGTCAATTAATTATTTGCATTTTTTATCTGAATTCACAAACATCATAGTACATCATACTCTATCATACCAATAGCTGAATAATATTCTGCTTCCTGTCTTTTGCACCTGTTTCTACCATACTGTACATCTTGTTCCCATCCTTAATGGAAACAACTTTCAGTCACAGCTGTGGTTAGAAGTAGCAGCACAGCATGAAGAGCTTCATGCACAGATTTCAGGAAAGGGAGTTTTCTGTCAGTCAGATCTGTCAGACTGTACTCACAGATTTTTATGTACATTCATTTGTGTGCTTAACCACTGTCCCACCTGGTTACAGGCCCACAGTTGAAAACATAACCGCAGCTTCCAGGATCAGCTGATTGCACAGGTTATCTCCTGCTTAAATCAAACTTTGTGTTTCAGCTGCAATAACTACAAACCAGTAGTTTATTTTATTACAAGACCTGCCCTAATTTTCTTTTTTCTTTTTTACCAATTAAACCATTTCTTATCTTTCAAGCAGAAGTAACTGTCTCACAAGTGCTTAACTTCCCAGCAGCTTTCAAGGTTCATCCTCCCTGTTAAAATTACATCAAAGACATTCTTCACTCCATCTCTACATATTTTCCTTTTTTTTTTTTTTTTTTTTAATATATTATTGTGTGCATGTATATGTCCCCTAGAAAAATATAGAAAAAATATAGAAAATTAATGGTCTAGAAAATGAGTTTCAAGCTTCACGGTTATCAGAAGAGTGACCTGCGGTTTACTCCAACAAACTGTCATAGGATACATTGGACTCAAATGATATTAGGAGTTCCAGCTTTTCCATAACTGTATTGTGTTTCAGAAAATATATAGTGCTGCATTCTTGGCAGTCATGTATTACATTGCTGGCTGCACTCTGCTCTTCCCTGAAAACCCATTTTCAGAAACATTAAATGGAGCAGAGCTGGCCTGTTCTCCCAGGCTTGGCACCTCCTTCGATGCCTGCCCATGGCTCAGCAGCAAGAGCTGCTCAGCTGGGGCACAGGCTGAGAGATGTGCACCCTCACCACAGCGAAGGATGAAAAAATTGAGGTAGATATTGCTGCCAGGAACTATCATTCCTGCCATTCCATCCTTCAGTAAGCATTTCAGTTGACCTGTCCTCTGACATGTTCCTGATTGAAGGAGTGAATACTGCAAAAGTGCTGAGAGCAGATGATAGGGGCTTTTTAAACACTCTGGGGTACTTGGAAATAAATTCATACTCCACCAAAAGTCACAGTTCAGGGACCTTCACATTGAGTATTGTATCTTAGTCTGATACATGAGTATTGAGATAGGGTGCCAATGCAAACATCTAACAGAAACCAGAACAGGTTTTGGAAAAATGATATATTTTTAATAATAATGATAAGGAAAATAAAGTTTCATCAACTCAGTGTTTCATCCAAAGACAAGTGAGTCTTACAGTCAATAAAGAAGAAATAGCAATTTTTGACATCTTCCTGCCACCGTTTCTCTGGTAACAGTAAACCATACTTTTTTCCATTTTTTCCTGATATTCATGTAACAGACCAGTATGATCTATGCTATACTGTCACCAGTGCACAAACAAAGGAGACAGCTATCCTAGGAAGCAAATTCTGTAAAACATCACTAATTTAAAAAAGAAAAAATTGGATTTTTTGTCCTAAGCTGGGACAAAATAGGGTTAACAATTTTCCCCCCATACAATTTCTGTAAGATAGAAACTAAGAAAGCTAACACTGAAAAGGTTATGATTGTTTGTAGTGCTACTCCACATAATGGTATGATCTTTGAATTTTCATGTTGATATTGTTATTTCCTTCATAATTATTAATTGTAAAAAACTATCTGTTGTGTAAGTTTTTGCTGGCTGCTAACAGTACTGTGAGTCTGGAGTCCTAGATATCTGGTTAATTTGAGAGAAAACAACTAAAACCTTAGCTTCAGTAGCAGACATCCACTGTTCATCAGCAAAGGTTTCTTTATGTTACTACAGAATTTGTAAGTAGCATGAGAAAATAATGTATCTTTTGATTACTTAGTAAAGGCTTCCAGTATTTGCTTTAAGTTAGTGTTATATACTTCACTTCTTTTCTTTAGTTTTATCGCTGATGTAGTGGCTGATTGAGCTGTGTGCAAAACAAAACCCAAGATATAAGATGATCTTAAAATCATGTGTTAGGAAGGCAAGGAAAAGGTGCCAATCGCTTTTGTGTTCTAGAACATAGGTGGATCATAAAACCTCATTGTATTCTCTTTGATCTGGTCAAATTACAGCCTCCTTAGAGTGGGAGGAAAGAGTTGGGACTTTAGCAGCCTATTTGATTTTTAACATTCATGTGATAAGTTTGTCATGGTTTGGTTGTAGTTATGGGATGGCTTAATTATAGGTTGATCCAGCAAAGTTACCTGTATTTAAAGAGTTGTGTAATGCTTCCTTGTTTGCCCAAGACTACTTTCAGTCTAATAATTTCAGGTGATAAAGATCATTTGCATTGAAAATCTAAGTTGCTTGGCATTAGGTGGAGGGCAACTTTTTTCTCAACAGCATATATAATTTTAGCTCAAAAATCTAATGCTGTATAGAAAGTAGGAAAAAAAAAATCACACACAGCCTTTCCTGTTCAAAAGTTTCAGTGTCTCTAGTTTTTTCAATAGAAGTTTGACTATTTCCATGGGGTTATTCTACTGTCAAGTATATGTCTATTGGTATCATACGTGTCCCACTTGATCTAATTGTGAGACAGCCTGTAAGTGCCTGTTGGATTATATGCAGCGAATGACCTTTCTGAAACATGCTTTGTCTAAGGATCTTTGAAGCTGACCAAGGCTTTCCTTTCGGTGGCCACTGTAACCATAGGGCTTCTAACTGAAATTAGATACAGAGGTGGGATTCATTTGACCAAATAAAAACCTTTATCTTCAGATTGAATGAATCATGATCCAAAACTCCATTATCTAAATCTCTTCTAACTAGAAATTCACTGCATGATGATTACCTCATTTGTAGACGCCTACATTTTTAAAATGTAAGTTATGCTGAGTTACTTGTGTTTTCCTCACAGACCCTGTACTGGTCTGTATGGTGCAGACAGACCACTCAGATTCAGATTACACAGAAGCTGGACTGCAAGAAAAGAGGGGAATTTGCAAAAGAGGTGTTTAACACACAGACAAAAAAAACTTAAAAAAAAAAAAACCAAAACATTTCTTTTGAGAAGTAAGAAATGCACTCACACAGAGACATGTCCTGAGGCCAAGACTGAGAACAAAAGCAAAGGGGAAGAGAAAACTAGGATAAGAAAGGGATCTGGAGGCTAGAGCTAAAGAAGAAAAGGCCCAAAATAGTATGAGGAGGCTGGATCAGAGAACAGAACAAATTGCTTGGGGAGTTGCTTGAAAAGAAATAATTTTATTTCTCCGTAGCATATGAAGCTAGTACTTTGGAGTTGCAGATTTCTTCAAGGTATTTGCCAATGGAAAGAATTGCATACAGAGTTTTCAACGTGCCTCAGCCAAAATAAGATTCTAGGTATTTGAAAACTGTTCAAAAGAATGTACTGCTTCTGTGGATCTCATTGTTTAACTTTGCTGATCATCAGCATTACCTGGGCAACTTTAAGTATAATGAATAGGATTTTTATACATAACCTTTTTTTTATGTCACAGATTTATCTGAAGATATTACAGACGTTTGAGTATTCACATTGTTCTACTTGAATATATACACTGAAGGGTAATAATCTATATATATTTCAGTGGAAACCAACAATAATTAATGGAAAAATAGGCACTGTCCCCTAAAAAAAAGATAAATCACAAAAAGTTGTAATGCCAAAACAAAAACCATAGCAAACTATGATAGATTTTATGGTAGTCTATTTTCAGTAGCACTCTGTTTGACAACCTGGTGCCCTTCTCATCTCAGGTACATTTTTGTTCTAATATGATAGTCCTTTTAACCTAAAACACTTGGCTTGTATTCATTCAGAAGACTTTGAATGGGATTAAAAGAGCAAGAACTGCATGTTGTGTAACAGTCTCCTGATAAAAGAATGCTTTTCCCCCTTACTCTCCCCCTAGGAAAATACATAAAACCAGGAAAAATGCAAGATCAGTGAGAGGCTTTGAATTTTCACTGTTATGCTTAAGTACAGCCCCAACTTGAGGTTGGCTGAGGTTGAGGTGACTCAGTTTCAGGTCCTTTCTTTTCTTTCCCCTCCCACCAGTTTCTCCACAGCTCGGTCGCCCCAATGCAGTGGATTTAACCACCCTCCATGGCCAGCACACAACCACTGAGCTCAGCCCTCTGATGCTGGCTGCTCAATGAGGGAGCATGGAGTGTCACAGACCCTCTCCGTGCTGCCTGTGTGACCTTACTCCTTCTCCTCCTCCTCCTCCTGTCAGTCCCACTAAAAAACACAGGGCTGGAAAGAGGGGTGCCCTTTGTATGAGCTGAAAAACACCAGTGGCATAAATATTGACAAGGAGTGAATATTAGGGCAGGTTCACTGCCCTCAAAGCTAAGGAGGAATGAGGCAGGCTCTCAAGAGAAGCATCTGCACCCACTGACCCTGAGCAATGCAGAAGCACCAGGAGGAAGCAGCAAGTGGGTGACAGCAGCAGGTGACTCTGCTTTCAGGGATGGACAGACCCAGCTGCCCACTAGACAATTTTGCTGCTTGCCCACTGAGAATTTATGAGAGAAGATTAAAGAGTAGATAGTGTGGGTGACAAGGTACTGTCTGCTGTGCATCCCCAGACCAGGAGGAACGAGTACATGAGGCTTTCCATGGGCAGCCAGAAGCAGCCTCTCATCTACAGACTCTGGTCTTCATGGGGCATCTTAACCACCCTGATACCTGCTGGAATGGCATAGGCAGCAGCTTGGGTGCTTGGAAAGCACAGCTTGGCAGAATAGGACCTGGAGCTGCTGGCAGATACCATGAGCCAATGTGCTTTTGCCACAAAGGAGGCCAATGACATTTTGGGCTGCATGCGGAGTTGCCACCTGGTCCAAGGAAGCGATCCTTCCCTTCTAATCAGCGCTGGTGAGGCCACACTTGAACTGTTGTGTCTAGTTCTGGGCTCCTCAGTACAAGAGAGACATGGACATACTGGACAGAGTCCAAGGAAGACACAATAAACAATGAAGGGACTGGAGCTTCTCTCTAATGAGAAAAGGCTAAGGAATGTGAACTGTTCAGCTTGGAGAAGGTTCAGGGGTGATTTTATTAATTTTTACCTGTACCTGGAGTGAAGGTGCATAGGTGGTAGAGCCAGGCTCTTTTCAGTGGTGCCCAGAACACAGGCAGCATCGTCTGAAGACCAGGAAGCACAATTTTACTTTGAAGGTGACTGAGCACTGTAACAGGTTTCCCGGAGAGGCTGTAGTCTCCATCCTTGGAGATCCTCAAAATCCACATGATCCAGAACAACCAGCTGTAAGTGGCCATACTTGAGCAAAGAGGCTGGACCAGAGGACCTACAGAGGTCCCTTCCAATCTCAGCCATTCTGTGAATTTCCCTTTCCTAGAAGCTGGATAACCAAACTTACATTGCACTTGTCTCCTGGTCATAGTATCATAAACTCCACTACACTGATATTCTGCAGCTTTACATGCCAAATATGTTAAAATTTGGGTAATCTGCTGCTACTGGTTTTCAAATGGTTTTTATGAGGTCTTCAAAGCAGGCGCTGTGTACTTTTTGTAAATTATCAGCTAGATGACAGAGTAATGCTTTGTACTTTTATATACTGAATTTGCCAAGTATAAACTCTAGCTCGGCCCCCCCACAGCTCATGCTGCAAGGACAAGTACTACCTGCATTACAGAACTAGAGTGGCACAAAACTGCTTGTATTAAAATTTAAAAATGCAATCCCCTTCAGAAACAGGCATACTTATCTTCATAAACTGGTTCACGCACAAGAAATGAAGAGTTTTTATAGAACATTCTTTTATTTTGCAAAAAATTTATTACTCACTGTTGTACAAAATATACCTAAAAATATGATGTTAAGATAATTTCGACACATCTAGGTAGATTGCAGATTACCTAATTGAAGGGAAGAAATCTTCACAATTTTTAAGGCAATTCAAGACAGTAACAACAAGTGAATTATATATTTTGAAATATCCCATTTATAAGATTTACACAAATGTTACCTGGTACTTGGTATCTGTAAACTTTAATGCTTCATACAAAGTTTCCATTCACATAATTAGAAGAAAAAATTAAAATAATGTTTTGCAGTTCTGTTTTTTAAAGCACCTCACTTCTAGTCTTGGTTTTACAGAAATAGCTGGTTCAACTCAGAATTTTACTTTTTTAAGAGACAAAGGAGTAGAAGTGATTCCAGATTTCTACTTTGTTTAAAAATGAAAAAAAAAAGTAATTAATCTATGTTTGCTGAAATGTAAAAGAAAAAAAAAACAACAAAAAAAACCCAAATAAAACATTTTAAAGGTAAATTAGATTAGAAAAGGATTATTCTGATTTAAATAATGTATTATTTTTACTCTAGGATGATAAGTTGGCAACCACCTGTTTAATGCAGCCAACACTGATTCAATTTAAGCTCATACAAATTTGGTCTATTCTTTTAGAAAAGTACTATTACTATATTTTATGAGGAAAGAAAGCATACTCACAGGGATTTCTCTACACGACCCTCCAAGTAATTTTCGAAAGAGTGCAGTCGTTATTTATCCTAGGTCCTTCTGAACCATAGGACTTTTATATAATTTAAAATACAAACAAACAAAAATACCACCAAACATTAAAAGGGGGAGGGGGAGACATTACTGTTACCTTAAAATGTGTATAGCAAATAGCTAAACATAAAGGTGCAAGACACAAAGCAGCAAGAAAATCACTAGTGGACAGATCTTCACCTGACATAGTCAGCACAGCTCCACTGGCATCAGCAGAGAAATTCTGACTTTTATCAGTCACAGATCTGACTGTCCATGTACAGAAAATTTTGTTTATGTTAGTGATAAAGATAAGCAGTGTTCAGAAAAGAAGTGTTAGCACACATTTTTTAAATGAAACAAGTTTGTAACACCTTGCTATCCAGTTAGTTTGCTGCTGGTGACTGTCATTCTTGCCACTGGCAGTGTATTTACTTCAGGATCAGTTCATTACCACTTTCAAACAATACAGTAAAATGTATTTAACCTTGGTCTATGAAGTCCTTAACCACAGCTAGTGCTTACTAGAAATATTCTGAAGCACCTTTACAGTGTGAAACAAAGTTTTAGAAGTATTATTTTATAATGTTGATAAGTTTTTATACTGTTATGGGTTTTCACTGACCGTTATTCATATATGGATATATATATATATATATCATTCATATAATTCATTCCATATATGATATTATATATAATATCATATATGGAATGAACTGCAACCACTGGAAGTCAGCAGCAACTGAAATTTAGAGCAGCAAGACTCTTAGCAATTGTTAGCAATTTTTCCTTTTACAGATCATTAGCTATAGTAAATTTTTAAAAATATCTCTAAGGCGTATGTTTACAGAGCAAATCCTAAAAGCAGACTTCTAGCTACAGAAATAAGCAATTGCACAAGTTTCTCATAGGCACCGAGATGTTCTTTTAAGGCACAAAAGAATTCCTGGAGGACAGAAGACAGATTGCTTAACCAGGAGTGCAAACATTAAACAAACACTTAAAACATGGGAAGCAGAGGTGGAATTCCACCTGCATTCATGTCCCACTGCTGTCATCTGCCAAAGGTATTTCAGACTTTTGTGTGTTTGTGTGTATATATATATATATATATATATAGTGTATACGTGTGCTTAATCTAGAACAGTAACAAATGGGATTCAGATGGTTTCTGCCAGAGATGTGTGTAAATGCTGACCTCTACAATTACCCCAAATTACACTAAAACAGAGAGTTTCTCCCAGTGAAATTTTGCATCTTAGTAAAAAGGTATCTCTGAAACACATTATTAATGCAGTGTACTCAATCCATTTGAGCCCTATCTTCTGCCAAGCTCTACTTCCAAAAGAAACACTTTAATGAAGTCCATTACAGGGCAAGTAGAAAAGGTAGTGGTAGCTACACTGGACAAAACTCTTGGCAATGGTCATCATTTCTGCAGTGATACTATGTCAAAACTCACAAGAAACTGAGGTACAAACTTCTGTGAAGTAAACATGAGATTTATATTGCATTCCTTTGATAGTTTCCTCTATTGCGTGATTTTTTTATTTATTTTTTTTTTTAATCTCTTATTTCCTTGAAAGAAAAATACATCCTCGCATACAATGCTGATACCCTATGTGGTGACACCATAAATCCCTTAGGATAGCAAGTTTGATGGGTAGTAACCCATTAGGAGAAAAATATATTTTTGAATATTATTTTACATATATACAATATATATATATATATATATTTAATTTTTAATCAAAATGTAAAGTTCTCTAATATATTCATGAGTATTTTTTACGTCCAAAATGAAAAAATATTTCGTATCTCAGTTCATATAAGTTAACAAGGTATTTGACATCCACCAACAATATGATTTGCTTCATTTCAACAAAATTAAAAGAGAACAAAGAAACAGGAAGTTATAAAGTTTTCCTTCTCCAAAGCCATATATAGTAAGATTTTGAAGCTGGATAATTAATTAACAGAACACCAAGTTTTGCATTGTGAGCAATCACAAAGAATGCAAAATGTTATCTAAATAGAAACTAGCATTACTATATTAACCTAAAGAAAAAATATTTTGAATCCCTTTTTTCTGATAGAATGTATCCAGTGTAAGAAAATGTAAATTTAAAGCAAGAGTTATTTACACTCTTACCAGTCTGTCTTAATTTTGAAAAACCTCTACCCCCCTCAATTCCAAAGTACCCTATATCACAAAACTATAACAGCCACTTATTTACAGGTCTTTTTCAGCACTGTGAAAGGCACATTTATCTTTTGATGCATGTTTCTGCTAATGTCCTAAACTTGGGTTCCAACTGATCTAAGAAGTCAAGTGCCTCTTCTTCATGCTGATCACTGCAGCAGCCTACAGAGCCAGCCAAGGATCCTTTTCCTTCATAGTTATATGAAAGGAGATAATCTTCAGAATGCTTCTGTTCTTCATCCTGTCTGCATAGGTGCACCTTCTGGATAGGAACAGAACAGATCTTATTATTTTCTTAAATTGTTATCCTAAACATATTGCAAAAAAAAAAATTTCTTTTTGATTTACCTTTCATTCAATTATTTTTAATCAGAGTGTGTCCTCTAATGGATTCCTACATACAAAAAATGCACATGATTGGTCTATATCATTACGACTACAAAATGTAAGTAATAAAGAAATAATTTCTATTAATCATGTATGTAACAATAAAAGAGGAAGAACGTGTTTAAATAACCTGTCAAGCAACTAAAATTCACTGAACATTAAAAGACTGATTTATACATAACTAGTTAGGCAAGTAGTGAGAGTTTTTTGATCTCCAAGAAATGGAGTGACTACATTTCTAATGCTGTACATTCATTCCTGCTCCACTCCATTGCTAAAGGAGGTTTAAATTAAACACAGGTTTAAATTAGCACAAAGGAAGCAGTTAGAATAAAAGCAAACAGACATCCTCAGAAAAACTCACAAAAGCTTCAGTAATTATTCTAAATTATTCAAAATGAAAAATAGCACACTGCCTTTCGTTTAAGCCAAGAGAAGAAAGTAATTTACACTTATGTCTGAAATATATCAAGGATTACTCCTTAAAGAGCAATATTCCAAAGGGGATGCAGAGGAGCAAAGGAAAGGAAAAATGAAATGAAACCAAAACCAGAAAGCCACTTTTCTAGCACATTTAGACATCTTCCTTGAAAAGCCTGCATATATTGACCATAACCTACACTTCAAAGAAAATCAGTTTCAGAATACTTACTTCGCCTAAACGAGGATGTGTGAAATTATGCCACTCTGAGTAGGAGTATCTACAAGTATCCATCATAGGCTGTCCTCCTCCTTCTTTAACTGATCCCAGAGTCTGATGTCCACCTCCCTTGACTGATTCCAAGGTATGCCCTCTTCCTTTTACCATTTCAAATGTTTGCTGCTCTCCTGTTTTTACTCCATAACCTCCTTGATCACATGTATTTTGCAGAGGAATTATATTGTGATCCTAAACAAAACAAAATAAAACAAAAACAAAACAAAAAGCAGTAGTGAGGACATATTTTTTTCTCCTCATTTATTTGTCCTTTTTAATTCAAAAGAAGAAACAGCAATCAGAAACTCTCACAACTGAAATTTGACAAGTGTCTGTCCTGGCACCATGATATCTTGAACAAAAGGCTATACTTAGTACTTTGTATCTAAAGATGAGTAAATAATCTTGGGAAAGGATACTATGACAAGAGAGAAGATATCTGCATTTAAATACAATATGATATCAAAAAAATGGAAGTTTCATCCCAGTGTAATCCGTCATTCCATAATGGCACTACATTACGCTTCATAGGCAACAAGAAATTTGACTCTTGCCACCGTAACGATTTTTTGGTTTTCAATATGAAATATTATTTTTAAACTTATCTCCTCTTCTTAGGGAAGAGGGGCTGGAGGATGACAGAAAAGAGGTAGAATCTAAAGAGCTCAGTTCTGCATGAATGCAGTCCCAGACTGAACTATGTTCATGGTAGACTGAAAGAAGTTTAGATGCCACAAAGAAGAGAAATTACATGAATATGGACTGTTCATGAAATTTACTGCATTTGAGGTAATTTTTCAGGAAAAGGGCAGAAATTGCACCTGCAATTTACACTATAGCAGGATATATACAGGATATATACAGGATAGCAGCTATGTGCTATCCTTCTCCAACTAAAAATAATGTTTTGCCATTAACACGTATTCAACATAGTCAAAATAATTAATTTCCATCTAATCTCATTGTTTAAAATGACTGGAAATGTTATTCAAATGTTCACCTGAAGCTTTCAACCAAATCATCAAAATCTGGAAGAATTACAAGTAGCCAGCCTAATGACTACAAGGCATGTTTAAATAAATGTATATAGTACTACCACCTCTACCTAAAGTAAGAATTTTCAAATTCTTGTTAAATAGCAAAGTACATCTAATGATCCTTGCCTTGATTGCTTATTTCCTTTATCAAATCATTTACTTGCAGGTGGTCCTGTTCTCAAACTGCAATGCTATGGACATCTCAACTGCAAGTTTCTGTGTTGATAAAAACAAGACAACTCACCATCACTTCTTCTCCCGGAGCTTCTGTGTTTGAAATGATTAAATTGTGATTGGCACAATCATCAGTCACCTGCCTGTGCATTACCCCAGCACCGCAGCAGCCACAAATTGTGATCAGAATTACTATGGAAAAGGAAATAATACTATAATTTTTACCTCACAACGGTATCTACTTATGGATAATGAATTTTAAGGGCCTAAGCATCAAGAGTGGTTTAAAAAAAAAAAATCATTTCCAAAAATGCCCATACTTAAAGCTTTATATATTCACTTTTTCTTTTTTTTTAAACAGTATAGGGAGTAATCACTGCATTGTTGAATTATTTCATTCTTCTAAAACACATCTGGTTTTTCTAAAAGAAGTGCAAGCATCCTTTATGAAAGCACTGTGATTCACACAATTTCACAGTAATGAAAAATTTGGTCCAAACCCAGGTGAAAAATCATGTCTTATGCCTACAATTAGATTGTACATACTTTTCATGTCTGAATATGCAAATGTCAAATTATATCATAAGGAACTAATAGTCAAGCTGCATGTCCCAAAACCAGAAACTTCTGTTTCACAGGAAAGGTCAGCAGAACCCTGGAGGACTTCCAACATTATGCTATAGAACAATCTTATTTAATCCCTTGTATTCATTTTATTCCTCTTAATAATACTACTTTTTCTTGTCAGAGACTCACCCAAAAATGACTGAATAACAGAATCATAATCACCTAATACCTATCCTAAACAAATGACTAAACCTTTCATCCAGAGAACCACTCTGTTTTCTTCATTTTTCAAATTGTTAGCTTAGAAATAAAGCCCATGAGGGGGAGAACAGTTCTGCCTATCTGCCCACTGAGCAAATTCATCTCTGAACATACAAACTTCTGTGAAAATTGGCCAAGAGCCACCTTCAAGCTAATTTAGCTTCTGTACCATCAGCTGTCAGAGAGATATGCAGTCAGTGATTCCAGAAGGTTGCTTCCTGATGCTGACAGATGGGAAGAAGACATCCATGACACAGAGAATATGTAGGGTAAAACCTATCCACAGTAAAATAAAGGACTTATTCGTAAGTGATGCAATCAAGAGGCAGTGGAAAAGAGGTAGGTGACATTTCACACAGTTCCTGTACTGTATGTTCCCACATCTGAAAATTCCACCTTCAGGATATATCCCAAATTTGGGTACCTGCCCCTTTGAGATAAAACATTGATCTGGCTAGCCTTCAAAACATCTCCAGGTACCAGTGCTCTAGCTACTCATGTAAGAGCAGCTACCTGACATTCAACAGGAGCTGTAAACATAGTAAAACAGGAGTTTTACTATGACCAGAAAAAATAGATAAGAAAAAAGGGAAAAAAAAAAATCTAAACCAAATTCTGAAATACTAGCTACTGCAGCATATCCTCTGTGGTTTTTAAGGATGTTATTAGTTACACTATGTTTGATTTTGGTAAAAAACAAACAAACAAACAAACAAACAAACTTGTTTTTGCTTTTATATATCACTGTCATGATCTCACTGGTTAACAGCATTACCCTTCTCAGAATCTGTTAGTTTTTAGGCAGCTCCAGTATATATATATATACTGCAGCACAACATATATATATAAGGTTTTGGTCTGTTGTGAACTATTCAACCTGTCTCTTAATGTTTCTGCACCTCAGACAGGGCAACCCTGGTTGTGCATACAAACTGGGGAAAGGGTCACTGGAGAACAGAGCTGTGGAAAGGTACCTGGGGGTCACTGGCAAGCTGAACATGAGTCAGCAGTGCCCTGGCAGCCAGGAGGGCCAAGCGTGTCCTGGGGGGCATCAGGCACAGCATGGCCAGCTGGGCAAAGGAGGGGATTGTCCCTCTCTGCTCTGCACTGGGGCAGCCTCATCTGTGTGCAGTTCTGGGTGCCACAATATATAGAAGATTTTCAGCTATTAGAGAGCATCCAAAAGAGGGCCATGAAGATGGTGAAGAGCCTTGAGAGGAAGCTGTATAAGGAGCTGCTGAGGTCATTTGGTCTGTTCAGCCTGGAGAAGACTGAGAGGAGACCTCATTGCAGTCTACAATTTCCTCAGGGGAAGCACAGGGGCAGACACTGATCTCTTCAGTCCCATCACCAACGACAGGACTCCAGGAAATGGCATAAAGCTCAGTCTGGGGAGGTTTAAGTTGGATATCAGGAGGAGGTTTTTCACCCAAAGGTGGTTGTGCACTGTAACAGGCTCTGCAGGGAAGCAGTCACAGCACCAAGCCTGACAGAGTTCAGGATGTGTTTGGACAATGCTCTCAGGCCTGTGGCATGATTCTTGGTGTCCTGTGCAAGGCCGGGATTTGGACACAATGATCCTGATGGGTCCCTTCCAACTCAGTATATTCAATGGTTCCATGATTATATGGGGTCTTGTAAAATCCCTTGTGAAATCCAGTGTCTCAGATATTCCATGTTTTAATCCACAACACAAAATGCTCTGGGAAATTGATTTCAGCATTCCTAGAAACAGAAATGTTTCTAGAACTCACAAACTTTTCTGAAGTCTTTTGGTTCAAGTGCTAAATGCAGGGTTTTTTGGCCTCACTTACATGATCATGCAAAAAATATACTTAAACAAATAAACAAAAATCCACACAAAGTAACTATAGCACAAGATGAGAGCAGGAAGCCTGTGATACTGGTTCAAATAGAGCAGGTACATTAAGTCAGTGATGACACCTATACAACCACCAAAATAAAAATGTCTGAATCAAGTTTAAATCATGTTCTCAGCTAATTTTATAATAAATGAATTGTACTTCGTGTTTAAAAAAATGTACTTACGCAGCAATAATAATGATCCTAAGATCATTGCAAGGATGGCCCAGAGACCAAGGGTAACATTTCCTCCAGACAGCTGACGAGTTCTGCCATCACATTCACTTGGAGTAACACAGTCACAGAGGTTAACTCTTACGGTGTTCTCTCCTATCTTTCCTCCATTATCAATCACACTTACAGGAATTTCATAAATTCCATATGGAATATCACTCTTTGGTGAAAGATACCAAGAATTATCTGTAAAAAAAAAATAGACAAAACCAGATCTACGGTCAACAATTCTTGGAACTCAGTGGTCACAAATGTGACCATAATCACAATTTTCCCTTCTGTTACAGCTATACTGCTACCAGATCCATATTAGTTAGTTTCAAGTTAGATTAAATGTGTTTATACAAAACTACATCTTGAAAGAATTTATACTTTCAGCACCTTTTAAATGTTAGAACTGACAAAGCATACCTTATACAACCCTCTGAAAACATGTGATTTAAAACTCTGAAGATAATTTAGTTCATTATAGGAAATGACACTGCTTAGGCTTACTAGTAAAGTAACCTGGCATTTATTTAAAAGACCTTTGGTAGCGTGATTTGAATTAATTAATTATAAACTTAATTTATACCTCTTCTACTCTTTACTTATATTGCTGTATTCAGTGAGAATGACTATTTTTAGCGAGGGGAAAAAAAAAAATTAATCTCCTGCCCTGTTTAGAGGCAATGATTAATGACCATATTCTTTAAGGGGCAAAAGAAATAATTTGTAAAAACATGTACAAGACTGACACTGATACGCATAATGATTGTTTTATGATGAAGTATATGAAACAACATGTATTATCCAAAATGTGGTTTTCAATTTGTCTGATATAAACATTAAAATTCTTACACGTCTTTGCTTTCAGACTTTTCTGTCTTTTGCCTTTCTTAGTGAATATTTGATGGAATGCTACAGAACCAGATCCTTTACAACTAATTCATGTCACCATAGTAGCAAATTTATGTGCTGCTCTTGTTGCCATCATCTGGCAACCACCAGGAAAACACCATGAGCTATAACTTTTTAGATCAACAAATTTCAGGAAACAGTGATTCCTTTGCTAATAAATTGTTTATCTACTTCTATAAAAATTAAAATATATACTAAAGGAGATAGGCTTTCTTTCACCCAGCTCAGCTTTACAAAAAGTCTGCTGGATAACAGCACTAGTAACAAAAAACTTTCAGAACTTTTGTTTTTGTCAGCCTATAATTAATTTCAGGTAAAATTTCAGTTTCCCAGTTCTCCATCATAATAACAGAATAAGAAAAGTTCTATTTGTCTTTGGACCTACTAGCCATTTCAATGAACTATGAATCTACAGTTGCTCTTCCAGGTGTTGATGCAATGCATTACATCAGGTTTTATTCTTTCTCCTGACCTTCTTACATCATAATTTCAGACAGTAGCTAATTGCTGACCCAGGGATGCTAGGGACAGATTCTTATTTATGCGCTCTTATTAAGGCTCTTATTAAGAGACAGATCTTTCTCCTTGCCTTTTGGATGCCAACAGTGTCATCTTCTTTATGGGTCCCTTCCCACTAGAGGGGAACTAGAGGGATCACTAGAGACCATCAGTGAGTCCCAAAGTAGCTCCACTGACTACACCAATTCCAAACAGAGATTCATCTAATCTATTCTTGCAGACCACCTAAGTGAGAGACAGCAAAGCCTCCTTGGGCAGCCTACAGCTGAGTGAGGAGGAGGAGGAGGAGGAAGTTTTAACATACCATCGTGTGGAGTTAGCTTCCACATGGAAGCCAGGTTCCGGTCCGTGATGCGATACACGAAGGGCGCGCTGTAAGGAGCCTCATCGCCATCCTGTGCTGTGAGGCAGATTGGTTTTCTGTCTCTGCACATGATGTAGTCTGTTTGAGTGAGTCGTGGGAAATTCTTGTTGCCAGGCACAATGCAAACCTGGATTGTTCCAGTGCCTGTTTTACCATCTAGGAGATAAAAATAACTAGTTTTAGCACTTACTTCTAACATTCACACATTAATTTCTAGTCCAAACTTTCACAATTAAATATCATCAACTGTAATATCCATGTTTAGAAGCAAGGCACAAAGCAACTGCTGATTTAGCCAGATAGAGAGGGGGAGTTCTCACAGCTCTTTCTTGGCTGCTTCTCTTTGCTTGGCTGGTTGCAGATGCATCAGCAGCTCCCACATCTCCATGTTCTGCATGTGCAGACTGTATTTTGTTGAGCGTGTGTGTCTGTGTGGGAACACATACTAGTCTAACAGAAGGATAAGAGGAGGAAGAGCTCGTAAGCCAAGAGTGAAGGACACTAAGACAGAGACAAAAGCAGAAAGTGAAGATTTCCAGCCTTTTTAACTTCTGGAAGGAGAAAATTAATTACACTTTCCCTACTTCCACCTCCTCTGGGAACACAATCACTAAGGAAACAGGGGACTTCTTTCTGTCCTCTACCCTCTAAGTCACCAGGCATTCCTCAGTGGCCCATATTGTATCACCAAAGTCTACATGCAAGAATGAATGAAATCCTCCTCCTAATTAGTTTTTCCAATACACAAATGGTCAGTGCTTGCATCTGCATTCCAGTGAAATTACATCAAGTCTATTTTTTAATCCTTTTTCAAGAAACATTTGATTGCAGATGCCTACGTCATGTTTACTTTATAGACAACAGAAGTTCTAAACAATTTAAATCTGTATTATTTACATTTAACTTTAATATACAAACTTGGACAGAGTTAGAAATTTTTGCTACAAAATTCTTTTCAAAATTTCCTCTCTACTTTTGCTGTTGTCTAGCTCAGAGCTCAGAGCTAGACAGCTGCCAGGAGCTATCACTTAAAAAAGAATAGTCAAGAAATAGAAGAAACATAATCCAACAAAATCTTTCATTTTAAAATTACTAAAAGGATTTTAGTACTCACTTCTGTCTATTGCAAGAACTGTGACATTGCATTGACCTCGTCTCATTTCGCCTATGTCTCGGTCCAAGACCCTAACAGTTCTGACTTCACCTGATTTGTCATCTATGTTGATCCAATTACACTGGCCAGGTGGTATCCGGTATCTGTGGAGAATAATTTGTCTTGTTATTGATCCCAAACACAGCACATGTGTGTATGTACGCACGCACATATTTTAGATACACATATTCACATATGCTCACAGGTGTGCAGGTGCACACACATACGTACAGCCTCAACAACTATTTCCCCCTTCCCGTATCCCACCCATGCTGTACTCCAAAAAAAACTAGTCAATAAGGTTGTTTCATACCTTATGCCCTCACTATTTCCAGTTTCTGGATCTTCTGCTACGTATCTCCCAATAGCCGTTCCAATATCTTCGCACTCTTTAACATCCAAGCGCAGCAGACAGGGTTTAAACACCGGTCCCTCATCCACATCCATCACATGCACAGTAACAGAGCAGGTGCTCTGGGAAAGTTGTTGTGAGTGGGGAGCCAGCACGTAGGGTGCCTCATTGTTCACTCCAATCACCAGGATCCTTTGCTTGGCAGTTTCATAGTCCAGTCCCTGTAACAAAGGTGAGGCAGAGGTTTTTTCCCTTCAAACCTAGCCTAGCACTGTTTTCAATACGCAATTATTACAGCTGAAACTGTATCACATTTATATACAAAAGAAGCCAACTGTCCTCAAACAAGCCATCCAGACAGAGTAAAAGAACACGATTTTTTTTTAAAAAAAGTTTTAAGTTAGTCAAAGAAAAGGGCCTGAAAAACACCCAAGCAAGCAGAACCACTGCAGTATTTTGGATAAACTCTGAAAATGAGTTACTAAAAGAACAAAAAGAAACTAAATTTAGTGGAGGATTTTCTTCTTCCATATTTAGTCAGTCATTATTTTAGCTTACATATACATATATTTTAGCTTACATTTGCTTTTTACCATTAGTCAATCACACTTCATTCTAGTAGTTACAAATGCATCTGGCAATTTATGGAGCTGACAGTAAGTAGCTACCATTTATTCTTCAGACACATTCTCCAAAGTCATCTTATGCCTTTAATAGAGCTAATATTATCCTAAAGTCATAATATTCTCTAGTCTACTACAGCATTACAATAAATGTGAGAAATTTCAGCTGTGTTCATATACCAGGGACAGAACTTTAAAAAAAGTTCTAATGATTACTAGGAACAAAATAAATAAATAATAATAATAAATAATATCATATCTATAAAAATATAGTTATAAATTTTAAAGGATTAATTTAAAAAATTACTAGCATCTCTACCTCTACAATTTACATGTTCAAATTTTAATAGTAATCTTTTCTGCTCCTTAGAAGTTACCTCCTATGGCAGTTATAAAATATAATGGACAAGAGGCAAAGAGATGTGCTGGAGTACAGGTGCAACGGGCCTTTTACCTCACATCTGTGAAGCACTTATAACAAATAACTAAACTGACGCAAATTCTTGTATGTATATGGACTTCCTCACATGCCAGAAAAGCAAACCTGAAGTCAGTACACTGCAGAATAAAACCTGGAGAGCTTTATGCTGAAATAGGAAGTTTACTTAACTGCCGGAGAGAATGAGACTAGAGGAGGTGCTCAATCTTTGCCTGCTTCGCCACTCTGTCACTTATGTAAAAAAACCATGAAGCATTCCTCAGTTACATTCCTAAATCTAAAAAACTCCAGCTGTAGAACCAGGCCAAAGCACCAAGCTCTTCTGAAGTGAAAAACCAAATTCTTTGGATTCTGAGCATACAAAATTGAGGAACAATCTGAGCTTTATGTGTTATGTTTTAAAATCAAAACTAGAAAACCCATAAATTTTCCCCCAGCCCTCCAATTTTTACTTACCTTAACAACACACAGTATTCCTTCGTTTGTGTTTTTGTCAGTTGTAATTTCAAAGGCCTGATCGTCATTTCCTCGTATAATTTCATATACTGCTCCTGAGCCAGGTGAACCAGGTTCATCAAGATCAACAACAGAGACTCTCAGTATTTCTACGCTCACTCGGTTTTCTTCCACTCGTGTTTCATACTTGGAGTACCCAAAAAGAATAATAAAAATATTTAAATCAGAAAATCCCGTTCCACAAGGCAGGACTGAAGAACACCATATTTAAATAAGACTACTTCAGCTTAAGGGATCAATTTACCATGCTGCTGTAACAATTTGTTTCCATGCATTAGCATATTTTCCCCACTCCTCCCTTATACCCTGCATCAAACAATAAACATTTCCTGACAGCACTACTGAAATTTCAGCCTCTTCATACACTCAAACTATCACTGACCTAATTCTGGAATTCTCCTTCCAGGAAAGGCAGATTAGCAGAGTTTCCCTCAATTTTATCAACTATAACTCTAATTTGCAAACAACATGATCAAGCTGAGAGTTAGAAAAGGCACTGGGGTAAATTTAAAAATATATAAACAAACAAACTAAAAATAACTTGAATAAAAGCCAAGAAGGATTAAATACCTCTCTACTCAGATGATAAAAGATGAAACCATTTTTTGTATTTTATCTTTTTAAAGAGCAGCTTTATTTTGTACAAGCTGAAGAAGATCAGGTAAGAGTGATTCTCAAATTAATATTACTTATGATATTCTATAGTAGTGAACAGAATTCCATGTGTCCCTTATGAAAAATGAATTATTTTTTCATAGATTGTATATTACAAAATCTCCTGTGGTATTTGAGATGTGTACATGGTTATTGAGACATACTCTTTGCCCTGAATCATATACATGGCTAGAATAAGCAAAGACATTTATACTGGCATTAACTATCTCAGGGCATTAGACTCCATATTTGAGGGACTGTCCATCAGGAAATTAGAAAGGGGATGAAAATACTTCATTTTTAGCCCTTATACAGACATTTTACTTATGCAGACTTACTTGTAACTGTTTAAAGGATGGTGCATTGTCATTTGTATCTTCAATTTTGACGACAACTGTTCCTGTAGTGCACAAACCAAAAGGCTGACCTGCCATATCTCTCACTTCAACTAACAAAGTGTAACTGGGTACAAGCTAAAAAGAAGAATAAAAGCATACAGAAGTTTGTCATGCTCACTTTTTTAATTGCATAGCTAAACATAGGAGTAGAACTGAATATTCCACTCCTGTTCCATAACTCTTCTCTAAATTCAGAGCTTACCAACAAAATGGGACAATTAGCTTTGGGGCCTTTTGTGCAATAGCTCAAAAGGAAAAGCAGCAAAATAATCTTCAGTGGCTAAGCAGCACTGAGTTCAACATATGTTAGTAACATGCATGCTATACCCTGTACCAAATAAAGCTTCTCACAATGTCAGCACTGTTTTCCAGAACCTGAAGCTTTGGAAGATACAGATAACACACTTTCATCTGCTATTTGTCTCCCCTTTAGAGCAACAGAGAATTCCCTCAGGTTGCCAGCAGGTGAGGTGTTTCAATTATGTCTCTTATTTCACTGAGGTTGAATGAAAACTGTGCTGCAACCAGCCTCTGTCTGGGCAACACAGGATAAGACAATGCCTGTCATTTGGCAGGGTCTGGCACTGAAGGACTTGGTGTCCTTATCAGTTCCAAGGGGCTCCTCGATAGGAAGCAGCCCACTTAAATCCCTAACTTGAGCCAGAACAACAGAAAGCTTTTTTTTTGCTTTTCTTTTTCTTTCTTTTTTTTTTTTTTTAATGTGAACAACCAAGAAAAGGGGGACTGAGAAAAAAGAAGTGTGGACAGAGGGGAGGGGGGAGGGAACACAAGACAGTGCAGATTGATTAGGCACAAAAAGAGAAAGTTTGTAAATCAAGATAATAACTCTAGTTCTGAATGCTTGGAATTAGCATTCGGTTTCTCTGGTGCACGAATTAAATCTGTTTTACTACATGTGTTTATCTTTCAAAGATAGGCAGTGGACTAGTTTTTCAATCCCTCCTTCCTTCAAGTAGTCACTGCAACAACCTTCTTAGTAGTCATGGTGATGCTCACAAGCACTGCAATTTTCTCTTGCTAAAAAAGCTGACCACTGTATCTGCAAGTGCAAAATTTTGCAACATCACGTTTTACATGGATTTTCAGTCATAAAACAACACAAGTATGTCATAATATAACTCCTTTTATCTTCAGAAGAGATGTGTCTGTTGCAATGTTTCCTAGAATGACTGTCTTATGCTAGAATTATTATTCTGAATTACATGCACCTGTAATTTCTTTTCCTAGTGTAGACTATCTCTGTATGACATTCTATCAAAAAAAAAATAAATCCTGTATCTTATTTGATTGAAAGTTGGCTGATGAAAATAAATGGGTGGCACATTAATTCTAAGAAATGGTGTATTACTGTTTAGGTTTCAACTATTGGAGATATTTCTGGTTAATATAGGATGACTGACTACTTCCAGAGAAACTGGTTCATCTTCTCTATGAAGAATCAAGAAGCACTGCAAATCAAGCTTAATTAGGAGGAAACAGTGGGTCATGGAATTCCTCAACACAGAAAGTGTTCAGTAAAAATGTAAAAATTCCATAGGTTGAACAGCTGAGCAGTAGGAATTTCTCTGCCAAAGTTAGCTAGAATATGGTAATCTATGCAGAAACTCTCTGGACTAATTACAGGTCTCCAAAAAGCATCACAAAGTCCTTAGAGGCATTAACAAAAAATTAAAAAGAAACTATGTCTGTTGATTCCCATGCCAGCATTTCATAGAATCACAAAAAGGCTTGGGTTGGAAGGGACTCTAAAGGTCACCTAGTTCCAACCTGCCCATGCCATGGGATTTCACCCCCATAAGCTTCTAACCCCTAAATCAGTTTGCTCAGGGCATTGTACAACCTGGTCCTGACCACTTCCAGGGATGGGGTATCCACAACCTCTTTGGGCAACCTGCTCCAGTGCCTCACTACCTTGTGAGTAAAGAATTTCTTCCCAACATCTAACCTAAATGCCTCCTCTTCTAGTTTTAATCCACTTCCCTTTTTTATAAGGCTGAACAACTCCAACTCTCTCAGCTTGTCTTCATGGAGGAAGTGCTCCAACTTTTGGATTTGAACTTCTTCACATCCCTCCTCTGGCCCTGTTCTAAGAGGTCAATGTCCTTCCTGCACTGAGGAGCCCAGAAGTGGATGTAGCCCTGCAGGTGGGGTCTCACAGGGCAGAGCAGAGTAGTGTTAAGCTATCTTTGTGCACTAAATGACAGCTGAGAATGCTTCAGGAAACATCACCTCTCTGTCCAGCTGTGGCAGTAATACAGAGATGACACCGGTGTCACCATGTAAAGAAAATGCTGGGGTAATTGGTGGGGTTTGAGACACAATGCGGTATTTCAGTGTGGTATGGAGAGTATAAGGCTCATCTCTGTCCTCTGCAATCACTTTTCCAACAACAACACCTGTGAACACAATACAGCAATTTTTAGTTCCAGAAAAATCTGTAAATAGTAAAAAATTATTTGAAAAGATATTTCTGTTTTAAACATGTGGCAAGAGCTACCTGATCATTTACTGCTGCTCTTTGCAAATTCAGCCTTTTCTGAAACATAATACTCCCCAGGAAATCCAACTGAAATGTCTTTAAAGGAAGGATCACACCTAGCCATACTGGTATGTAACAGAGCTGAGTAGTGGTGTCTTCAGTGATTTTAAAAAATTCTTACCAGGTCTGGAATTTTCAGGCACACAAAATTCAAAAAGGTCTTGTGTAAAATATGGAGCATTATCATTGTCATCCTCTATCCTGATTGTATGCACAAGGGGTACTTCTGGTGAATAACCATCCGGGGTGGTTGCAAAGCAAATGATCTGTAAGAAAAATTCAGTGCTTAAGTAACACGTAGTGTTATTACATTTTTAGTTCAATGGAGGAGTCAATAAAATGAAATGAAATACAGTGTGCAAAGCACATCCTTCTCAAGACCAGGCTCTTAAGGCACGTGGAAGGGTATGTTACTGGTATCTCAGAGTGAGAGCAGAACAAAACCTTTGAATGCTTTCCAGTCTTTCCCCCCCATTCCTCAAACACTACAAGTACTTTACTCATTTTCCCCCTGACCCCTCCTCCAACTCCATCACTTTTTCCAAGTTTCCTGAACACCTTTTTTCCAGGTGTTTACAAGGCATCACAGCTACCAAAATTTAGATGTATACATTGTTATTTAGAACAAAACAAAAAGAAGAGCAAAACTATTTGCCCATTAAAGCATAACCTAATAAAATGCAGCAATAGGTACTGAAAATTACATTTTAGAAGCTGTTTCTGCTAATTGCCTTCTTACACTTCTCAGCCAGTAGAGAGAGCAGTGTACCTTGTTAACAGAACTGAACAGCTTGAGAGACTCATAAAACCACAGCCATCTATTTCAGTTTTCTGAAGATCTTTTCAACCTTCCCTGAAAATTTGATGCAAACCCAATAGCTCGCTATATTCATGCTTCAATTAGAAATTAAGCAGTAAAAAAACCAAAAGTACTCTCAAGATCTAGATGACCAGCTATTTATTTATTTACTACTGATTTTATCTCTTCAACACCAAGGATATTACTCAAAATAGAGATTCCAGATCGTGTTTGCTGCCATATCCCCTGCAATCCAACTGTCAAATGTAGGCATGAGAGATTTAAAAAAATAATAAAAATAAAATCAATCTATCTATCTATCTATCTATCTATATATATATATATATTTAATGATATTTACACAACATAGGCCTGTACCTGAAAACTTGGATACTGTTCACGGTCTACCGCACGAGTAGCAAAGATATTTCCAGTTTCTCTTTCTATGTAAAACAAACCCTTTGGATCTTGATCAATTCCTGGTCCACTTGCAGAATAATAAATTGTGTAGTTCTGAGCTGTGTCTGACTGGACCTATAAGAAGATATTTTTAAGCCCAAGATAAAACAGCAACAGCATCTCAATACATTTTGCTCTTTTCACAATCATATTTAGCACACACAAAAACTCCTAAAACTAAAAAACAAACTTGATTTACTGTGCACAGAATAGCAGAACAACCTGACATATGACTGCCTTCCTTTATAATATGTGTACATGAGAAGGAAAGTTAATTCAAACTCATAAATATTTATAACTATCAAATTACAGAAATGACAGTATAAGGAAAAAAAAAATCTGAAATCCAATCTCTCTAGAATACTTCACACTCAAGGCATATTCAGATACAGACAGCTCATTTCTGAACCAGTTCAAGAGACTTTAATTTTAGTGCATTCACTGAGAATGTGGTTTGCACCTAAAGAAGAAAAAGTGAAGGAAGAAATGAAGAAAGACCACATAGTTTAGAGTTCAGATATATGCCAATTCAGATAGCATCTGCATCTCATCATGAGCACCAAGGAGGCAACATTAGACTTATCTATTTATAAACACTCTTCTCCCAAAATACTTTCCTTATTTAATGGATGCCAGAAGTTAGGAGGGTAAGATTAGTAGAAGAATGATTGCTCTGCACAGACTCTGTTATTACACTTGTCTCTACACATCTGCTACCAGCCACTCTGTAATCTAGAGAAGGCTAGATGGATCTATGATAACTTCAGTTCTTGCATTTCTGTTTCACGCCTACTTGTTTTCTCCCAGTAAGTACTTTTCTGAATAACATAGGCCATACTCCATTTTCAAGGCTGAAGGTACACACCTCAAGCTCCAGAAAGGATGTAGACAAGCAGGCAAAATTTACCCCAGTCTACATTTACAAAATCGTTTTCTAAGTAATGTTCAGTGGAAGATTGTTTTCTATTGCTTTTCTTTTAATTACACATACTGATCTCCAGGCCAAAGAGCTCTCTTTGAGAGTATGTCTCACTTCTTTTTTCAACTTTTGCACAATTCCATTTCACTCCAACTAAGATCACAAGTTATTTCAGATACAAAATAATGAGATATACAAGGAACAGGGTGGAAAAAGACAGAGAAACATTAGCAGGAATGTCGTAGAATCGGTACAGAATACAAGACAGCTCGTTTTCTTCATCATAAAAGTCACATACAATACTACCATAGTCATAAAATTAAGGTTCATACAAAATGTACCTGCTGTATTTGCAGTGGGAAAGGTCCCAGTGAGTTCTCTATCATGACAGATGGAATAGGGCCCCATCTTCTTTTGGTTCTCTTGAGAACTGTATCTCTAGAATGCCTGGTCTTCGGTGTCTGGGTCGAGAGGATAGACAGATAAGAATACATCCATATATTCTTAACTGCATATATTTTTTGCTTAACTGCCATCTGCATTTCCATCTTTTTCCATCCATGCAAGTCTTCCTACTGACAATTTGTTTTTCCAAGGTCTTAATTTCTGATTATATCTGTGATAATATTCCAAGCTTTTTCATTTCTTGTAACACTTTGCATGACTAAGATCTGCTTTAATTCCTCAAACATGGCTTTTAAGATTCTTGACATTCCTGATTATGCTACTTGCTAGCATCTCCCATGTGAGAAAGCAAATCTGCTGACTAAAGCAACACAGTAATCAACAACTGCTAAATAAAAACACACTCTACACCAGTATTTTGCCTGATTATTTGAATTCTAAAATTCAACTACACATACTTAGTATGAAGCTGTACTCTGTGAAAAATAATTAAGATATCTTGAAATGAGAACCTAACCTTTTTTTCTTCTTCCACCAAGCTAACGTGTATTTTCTTTTCAACTTTTTCTTGAATGTCCTTAAGTAATATGGTAAAAGTCTTTTTCTCAGCAGACAAAGAAAGAGCAGATGTTGTATACACAGAACCATCCTCTAGAACCTTGAAGTTCCCATCACTGGAACTGATAAACTCTGCAGACTGAAGGCATTCTTGCAAATCAACTATAAAAAAAAAAAAAAATATACAATAACTCAAACAGCAAAAAACAAAAAACCCTCATAGAACAAAAAAACCGCAAGCCCCACATAAAAATTTTATTTACTGACAGAGTCTTCAAAAGCTTCTCATTCAGTATTTAAGCATCACAAATACTGATTTTAAAACCCACTTATGCACTCACATTTGATGAAGTTTTCATTAATTGCTACTCTTGTGTTCATTAGTGTTTCCTAAACTACATGGGTGTTTTATGGATATCACTCAACAAAACATTATTACACTGGTAAAATTATTGAAGAATCAGAGATGAAATTATGTACATTTAAATGCAAAAACATTGCAGACATGCCCATTATTGGACCAGTAGCTATTACGTTTGCCTCGTGCTCCATGCCCTGCAATATCGGTGAAGACGATTAATTAATGCAAATGCCCAATGGAGATGTTACATCTTGGAAGATTTGCCCTCAGGAGGAAAGCACTAACTGGTACTATGTGATTTAATACTCTTGGGAGGACAAAGGCTTTTAAATTATGAGGCAGACAGATGGGAGAGATAAAGACTAACTCTAGAACAAACAATTAGCAATTTTTCAATATGCATGTGATAGAATCCCATACAGGTAATTTCAGCATACTTCCCAGCTATTTTTCATAGTATTCACTATCACTTGAGGCTAAACCAGATTTTTTGTACTTCAGTGAACTCGATGCACCAGCAAGTAGTTTAGCACTACAGCTGGAATAAAAGCAAAGTCAGGATATGACCACAGCACTAAGAAAAAATTATTTGCACCCTGAAAAGGATGAAAATCAGAGATTCAAGCTCCAAAGAGATGATCACTGCAGAGTACAAGAGGTGTGTCATGGTCTCAAAATCAAAACTGTTCAGTACTCTTTCAATGGTATCAGTGGGTGGGACACTGCTGTATGAAAGCTGATTGCAAAATCCATGAAGATTCAGAATTTCATCCTGTGTATGTATATGACACTTTCAATAAACTAAATTAAATTTTGCTTTCAAAACTGCAAAAATAGATGGGAAGCATAATTTTAAATATGATGTGATTTCTTCTTAAGTCTTTTAAATGCACAAATAAAGATTTCCTAGACTTTCTATGGTACTGCAGAAGTGACTTTTTTCATCTGTACAGTGCAAATGAAGTATTGAAAAGAATATCACTGCCTCACTTAAAAGTGCCTCATACTGCTGCCTATTACAACATTGCATTTCAAAAATTACCAGACTGGAGATATTGTTCTGATGGTTATATGAGTCAACCCTTTGGTTGGTTAGCTGTAGTTTTGTGGGGTTTTTATTCTTTCAAAACTCTGGTATAAGGTATAAAGTACCCTTATGATAAGCTGGAAAAGCTTGACTAATTTCACTGTCAAGGTATGGTCCTTGTATCAATGCAAAATATTTCTCCATAAATGCTTAAGTGATGTCATTTGAGCTATAATGGCTTCATTAAAAGTTTTTTGGGGAAAAAATTAAGTTCCACATTATGCAATATCTTTCAAAGCACTGCAAGAACATGAATTTTAGTTTTTATATTAATTAAGTTTATTTACATAGAGAAACGTTAAAGTCTATGAAAACTCACACATCTTTAGCAGCCTTCTTAGTTTTAAAATTTAAAAGTAAGATCAAGGAATTTTCACTATAAAGCTAGATTTTCTAGGCAATTGTGATAAACTACAAATTCCCTTTATTTGTTCCTTCTACAGAAATACAGATTGGGACTGCAGACTTGAAGCATACTTCTCTATTGTCATAGGACTCACAAAGGGCACTTTTGAATCTTCAAAATCAGTCTCAGGCAGCACAGAATCCTTCAGCACCTCCTATGCCACACCCTTCAAAGCTGCCTTTGAAAGACTGGTCTGAAAAAAATAGGAGTGGGATGTTTTCTGGTCTCTACTCCTCTCAGTCACCTGTAAGCTGCCCTAAACTGAGGCAGACTGTCCAGTCAGACAGGAGCACTCTCCCAGCAGAATGTGCATGCAGGACACCTCTGCAACACATCCCCTCGTGTGCTCTGAGTGCCCCAGCACTGCTGAGCAGTCACATCCGTGCTCCACACAACAGCAGCCTCTTGGTGCCTGGTTAAGCAGGTTTTGTCTTCTTTTTTTATCATTTCCTTTGTCCAAATGACTTATTCTCCTCTTCATATGATTGTGGGTTACAGGTGAGGTTTGGGATGCCAAGCATTTATTTAAACAGTAAGCCTTACGCTCCAAATTTTGAAAACATTAAATTCTGCCATTTTAGTTTTAAATCCTGTAAACTGACAATAGTTCTTTATGCAAAAGTCAAATGGATGCGTGGAGCTGGTGCTCAAACTCATAACAAACACAGGGCGTATCCTTCATAAAAAGGCTGATCCAGCTGTTTAGCTGGCTCTCCAGTCATCCATTCATTCCATTAAAAATAAAGTCACCTCCACTGCTAACAGCATCTCCAGCAAAGGTGCAATGCTGTGTTGTTAAGCTGGGAATTTCATAGTTTCTCTCACCTCTGCCAACTAACGTGTCGGCCTCTAGTTCAGAAGGAACATGAAAAATTACTTTCTTGCAAGCTTCACAGCACAAACTCAGCACCTAGAAAACAAATGAAGAAATAGGAAAAAACCCACATAATTACATGGTATTTTGAACTAGACACAGATGCTGACTTTGGTTGATTTGTTTGTTTGTTATGACAAACAAGTGAAACAGCACATAAAGCACTCCTCCCTAAAAATTCAGGTACTGTGCAGCACAGCATACAAAGTTTCGAACTGGAAACAAGATCTGGCTACTGCTCCTGGATTTGTCCATGGTTTGTGTTTCATTTTTTTTCTAAAATCACTGCACCACTGACAGTGGTTCCTTTGAGTTCCCTTTGACTAGAAGATTTTACCTACACTATTACTTCAGTAGAGAAAACATAAAATACAGCTTGGATGTACGCTCCCTCAAACAGCTTTCCTGGCCAATTTAGATCCAAGGTCTCTAAATTATTAAGGTTTAATCCATCAACACTCAGTTTGGTAGAATTGTGGTGATGCTGAACATTAAAGGGACAAGTGTCTCATTAAAACCACATGACGACACTTGCACTTATATATCACTTTGCATCTTAAAAGTGCATTCTCAACAAGCTAATTAAATGTAGCTTCAGCAATTAGATATGACATAAATAAATCCACTCCCATATAACCAGTTACAAAATAGGGTCCTCCTAAAAATTCAAATGAGTAGCAGATAACCAGACCTTTTTCTAAAAAGAATCACACAGAGGTACAAAGATTTTCCTCAGCAGAGAGCAAGTGAATCCTGATCTCAGATTATATGTGTATGTTTCTGCCTAGTTTCTATCACCATCTTTAAAACTGTAATCCAAAAATCACACAGACGATTAAACAAAGACATAGAAAAATGTAAATAAATCTATCTACCCTTTAAAGTGCCTCTACTCATTTAGGATGAAAGTCTAGCAAAAAAGGAAAAGCATTTTTATTTTGCACATACCTTTAGGATTAAAGGTATAAAGAGGCAAATAGGGAATGGAAATCCTGAAAATTACTTGTGATGCTTATTAAGAAAATATTTAAATAAAAATACTTTAAACTCTTTAGGACCCTTTAAAAAAAATTGCTGTGTCTGCACCATAAAAGCTCGTCACATAGTTCCTTATATATATAAGCAGATATAAAAATTGCATATATACAAATAATTTAAACATCCTTGCATATGTATTAATAGCCTTTTCTTATTAGCAAACACTTAATAAAACACTCTCTCCTGAAAGACACCGCACTAATTTTTAAGTTATTGAAATCACAACATCTTTTTACACTGTTCTGAAATATTTTAGGAATCAATGACATCTAGTTTTTAAATAGTAACGCAAATACTAGTCTGATGTCGGCACAAAGAACTACTGATGAGTTAAACAAAAGTAAGTAGTAGTTATTCATGGACATCAAGACATAAGAAAACATCAGTAAAAATAAGTTGTGATGTCCTTTCACTTTACACAAAGAAAACAACTCATGATTTTTTTTTTCCTTTGAGTGTTTGGTTTTTTCTGCTTGATGAAAGAATTTTTTTCTTTTTATTAGATGTATGAGTAAAGCTGCTTTAATTTATTTGGATTTTACTTTAATATCCTTGCAAAGGCAAGCACACACTGTCTGAAATAGTAACTTTTTCATTTCAATGTGCATATACAACTAAGATTAAAATAACAAATTCAGAACTTCAACACTAGCAAGCATTTTTCTTTCACAGGCTCAAACGATCATCTGCCTTATTTTTTGTGAATGCAATGTTAATAAGGAGGAAGAGGGCTAGGAAACAAAAGACAAATCATTTTTACTCATCTACTACAAATTAAAAAAAAAAATAAAACGTGAGAGAGAATTCCCCTGCTCTCCCTGCCAAAGGCCTTTCCGAAGCTGATAATTATGTACAAATACAATAAACTGAAGTTAAAGGAAATCGCTGAAAAGTGTCGGACGCACAACTAACTCTTTCAGAGAAGCTCAATACGCTCCACACTGCGGCACAATCCTTCCCACGGCAAAGGGAGAACCAGGTGGGGAGAAGCAGAGGGGGAGATTTAAATAAAATTAACCGCGGTATTTTTATTTCTTTTTCTATGAATAACCAGCAGCAGCATCAGCGACCCGAGCGTGTGCCCGTCGCATAACCTCACGGCAGGCTCCAAAAGCCACCCGACCACCTGTCCCAAGGTGAGCCTCGCACCCCACTGGATTCCTGCCGGCGCCCAAGCTCCCCCGAGGTGCGCCCCGCGGCCGCGCAGCCTCCGCGCTGCTCTGCGCCCCTCGCAAGGGCCTCGGCGAGGAGAAACCCGACTTGAAGAGCCAGCCAGAGATCACCCGCTCGGATGTCTCTGCCGTGCGCTGCGCGCCCGCGGTGCAGCCGAGGAAACGCGCGGCCAGGCGCGTGAGCTCCGCCGCGCTCCCACTCCGCACCCACTCATCCCATTCATCCCACTCGTGATCCCAGTGATCCCACTCTCTCCCTCCCTCACTCACCAGGAGGCCGAGGACGAGGCAGGGGGCTGCGGGGGCCATGGTGCGCGGGGCTAGGCGGGAAGGGGGGAGCCGCCGCCGTCGGTGCTGCCACGGCGGGCGAGGGAGCGAGCGCGAAGTGGCGGCGGAGGTGGCGGCGCGACTCCGCGGGATCCCGGCTCTGCTGTCCCCTCCCGTCTGCCACAGGAGCCGGCCGGTGGGGAGGGTGGGACCGCGCGCGGCAGCGGCGACTTTAATTACTGCCTTTTTTTTTTTTCGGCCTTTTGGGTAATGCCCGTCCCGGGCACGGCGCTGGAACACCCCGCCCGTTCGCCGCCCACCTCCGCGGCGAAGCGCTGCCCGTCCCCTCCCCGCGCTACCCCGCCCCGCCGCGGCGCCGGCTGCGCGCAGAGCCGTGCGGAGCCGCGCCCGGGACAGCTCTGCCCCCGCCCCGGCGTGCCGCTCCCGGGCGCGGCACCCTCGCCTCTCCTCCCTTCTCCTTTGCCTTCCCTTGGCTTCCCTTTCCCTGCGGGCCGCGCTCCGCGGGGCGCAGGTTCCGTACGGGCGGGTCCCGTCCCGTCCCTTCCCGTCGGGGCGGTGCCGGCCGGCGGCCGCCATGGCGAGCCGAAGTGCCCTGCGCTCAGAGCCAAACTTTTGGGTTTTCGGACGAGTTTCTTATTTTCGGGACGATCGTGCTGACCAGCGTGAGGCCGCTCTTGCTCGCCTGTGGCTTCTTGGTTTCTAAGTGGCTTCGGGTGACTAAAAGCCGAAATAACAGTAACAAATCCGGAGATGCGGGTTGCACACGGAGCAGGTGGGCTTCCCATGGGAGCAGCCTGCGCTCAAAAGACCCTTCAGCCCGAAGCAAGGAATGGTGTTTCTATTGCCGGCTACATTTTATTCCACGCTTTGCTTTGGAAACAGTTATTACTGAGTTGTAGTCAGTCTCAAAGCCAAAAAAAGAGACTAAGTAGATTGCAGTATTTGTTTACATTTGCATACATTGAAATTCACTGTTCAGGAGCAAAAATTCTGAAAAATAAGCCATGTGTTTCTTAAAATTTTAAGCTAGTAAGGAGGGACCTGTTGCATCTCACAGCATGAGAGGTGGGCATCCACAGAGGCGTGTGAGCAGCTGGTTACATACAAGTGCACTTTGGGCACCAGGCACTCTGTACGGTAACCTGTGGTAACTCATGATAACCTGCGATAACATTGGCAGCTACGTGCTGCCGTATTCCATGGCATGTCGGTGTTGCAGGATGACTCTGCTGATGGTTGAACCATAAACGTAACAACATTGCACCGAATTCCATCATACAGATCCAATGGGAGCAGAGGAAAAAAGGGCACTTTTTTTTTTGTTTGAACTGATAAAGCGTGATTTGTCTTTGAGAAGCAACCTCACATCCCTGGCTGTCCCAATTCAAGTGTTCAAATAAGCACAAAGCAAGCGTCCACAGCCCCCTGCAGCTGCACCAGACCCTCCACTTTGCCTTAGTGAAGTTTCCAGCCTGGTGGGAGGAACAGGGCCTAATTTCTAACTATTTTAATTCATTGTGCTCCATCCAAGCACTTGTGGATATAGAAACGGAATGAATTGTCTGGACCTGCAATAATTTCCATCCAAACCTAATAACTCAGAATATTTACCTTGTGGTCAAAACTTAATTTTTGAGCTTTTGAATTCTTTGTTTTGTGTCAGTGTGGGACAAACCCACATCTGTCAGAATAGGTGCCTAGATTGGGTTGACCCAGACTGTCTATTCCAAAGCCCTAATTAACAATCCTAAAATTCTGGCCTGGCTTCGTACCACTCGTGTTTTCCTCCTCCTACATGCTCTTCTGTATTTACAGTAACACACTGGACCTCTATACTGAACGTGATGCTGCTGCTGTGGTTGAGAAAGCAGGAGTTCAAGGGAAGACAGGGCAGATGCTGGAAGGAGAGACATAGACATAGGAATAGTAATTAGATGGGATTGTGGTACCCTCAGCCCAAGGCTGCCTTGCTCTTGCTTTTACTGTCTATTTGCTTACTTCCACGGCTGGAGAAATCACACTGGGCTGGAGAGGCCATCAACTTTGACACATCTTGGTTGGTCTCTCATGTTCTCCTCTGCTACCATGACTTTCTCCTAAAAAATCTTCCTTAGGTCTTCCTTAACGTCAGCTGCATCAAAGTCACTCAGCTGTTCAAAAATCCAGTTGGAAATTCCACCTGAGTGAGTAAATGCCTTTTAATCACAGCAGTTTTTAGAGTCGTTCACGCCTTCCTCATCACCAGGAAGCATTTGTATGGCAGAGAGGTATTTGACAATGGGCTGTCCTGCCCATTGGAAGAGTTGTATTGTGTAACTGCATTAAATCCCTGCCCTATAAACTGTGTGTCCCTGAGCTTATACACAGATTTCAAGGCTTTGATTTGATCATGAGGAATCTCATAACTGGAGCTCTGAATTAACCTCTGAATTAACCTTCTTCCCACACCATGCTTTTGACCATAGGTGTGCATTGATATGTTTATATTTTAAGTTCCTGAGAGTGCATTCCTAGGTCTAGAGTCAAGCAGCAAGAATGTGAGAGGGAAAAGCATCCCTTTGTTTCATGATATTTTGGGCACATAGACCCTACAAATTTCCACATCAGAGCCACATAATTGCAGAATAAATCCTCCAACAGTTTTACTTAGAGCTTTGATGGCACTGATATGCATGATAGTTTTGGGGGAAAAGTTTTAACAAAAAACTTACTTGTGTTTTGATTATCTTGGAGACCAGTTAGTATAAAAGATTATAAAAGGGTGGGCTCAGTGAGCATGTGAAGACATATGAAATATTGGAGAAGAGTTAGCATGACTGTCGTAGAGAGCAGTTAGATCTCAAAAATCAACCAGAGTGTAAGACTACACTCAATACATAAATTGCTAAGTTTTAATAGGAGTAGAGGTTTTGCTGTGGTAGTTTTAAATGGGGGAAAGAAGAATTATGTAAGTTGTGTTGTAGGGGAGGTTGGCAGCTTGACCTGACCATCTTTTCATAAAGGATGTGTGTAAGGAGATTAATAGTAACACAGTAACAATGGAGAATTGTTATTGTCATATTGTTGTATGACATATTCATGACAGCCATATTTAAGGCTGGCTACCCAAAGTAAAACAAAAATGTTACCATGTTTCACTGATAGGTAAGTGAAAAGATGCTAAATTGATAAATGAAATTTTAAATTAATATAGTAATGGAACTAACGTTATACAAATAGAATGGCAGGCTCTAGCCTTGCTGCTGCCTTGTTGAGAAGAGATTTTATATAGTTCTCTGCAAATGTCTTGAGCTCAGTGACTAATGTCAGTCAAAGGGAAATAAAACAGCAGTAATTATTTTGAAAGAATCAACATCAACCTCTTAATGTTTAATGTTATACTCTCTGAACCGCCATATATTGAAAAGGATACATTTGCAATTCTGTTAAGCTATTTCATAAATTGAGTACCAGAAGCAAAAACAGGTCCAAGAAAAGCAACAAGAGAAGATTGTAGCTATGAAGACTAGGTGGACCGGATTCTTGAACTTGGGGAAAAAAGAAGTATGTTAGAGGTATACACAATTGGTAATGATACAGAGAAGATGAGCTGGGGAGGACTGCATGCTTTCTCATAATCTAAATGTCAGAATAATTAGATCTTGGATATTAAATGCAGTTTCACCTTTGGTTCAGAAAGTTCTAAAATGCTAATGGTTGGAAGCTAGAAGAGATTATACATGTTTTTATGGGTAGGAGGGATCATTCAATAATTTATGATTTCAACTATTTTTCTGTAAAAATCAGCTACTTTCTACTGCTGAGATAGCAAATTATTGAGATAGAATGGCAAGCCAGTCCTTACTGGTTCCTTTGGTAGTTCCAAGTACTTTTCTGTCTGGCTGTGCTCAGTTCTGCACTACTCATGAAGACACATAACACCGGCAAAGGGTTTGGAAAACGTGGAAGCTGCTTTTCCCTGAGCAGTGGGATGGCGCAACCTTTGTTAGTCGAGTAACCAAGAACCTGCAGCCAGATGTTTATGTTGGAAGCATCCTTGGATGTGGAATTTGCTTCCTTGGTAGGCCACCTCAGAAGACAGAGGCACAGCACATATTTTGGTCAGGGGTTTCTGTTACTGTGCATTGTTAATAAAATGTGCAAAATGTGTCTAATTTAGGTAGGGCGTACTAATTACCTTAAGAGTACCTGAACAATAAACAACAATGACCCTTACTGAGAAACTAATTAGCTTTGAAAATTTGGCTTTCTTAATCATCAAAGAAGATGGGTTAAAGCTCATCTTTAATTTAGAGAATAATTATTATCAGTGGTCTGAAGCTTTCCACATTACTCATTCCCACATGAGGGCTGGATTGACAAAGGCATTGGAGCCTATAGCCTCGCACTTTTGCACTACTGTTTTTCTCATATTAAAATGCAAGCATGCTCTGAAATTTAAGATTAAATCTCCAATTTTGAAACTGTTTTCATTTAAATGTTTATCCAAATTTTAATTTATATCAGTTTTACATCACAGAATAATAAAATGCACTTTCTGTACTTAAGCTAGCTTTTCTGGTTTCCACTTAGTAATTCACATTATTATTCTTATATGAAAACCACTATTTGCCTAGCAAAAAGTGTACTTTTTATGGTCTGAGTATACCTGTTGTCACAGTAGACCCTGACTTTCATGTGCTTTTTTCAAAGGGGAAATAATCAGGTATTTCATTGTGCAATTTCAAACAAATCCTAGTTAATTTATGTCTTTGCCATTTAAGTATATATACCTCCAGATGTTTATATAAAAAATCTTTTATGAATTTAAATATTTTATTAAATAGTTATTGTTTTAATAAAATAATTTTAAATACATATAATGGATCTTTACATTAAATTGAAATAGGTTCTTTAAAACTGCATGGGCATTTTTAACACTTCGTTATAAAACTGTCTCTTCAGGTAAAAAGCCAGGAAAATAGTGGCTGCTAATCAGTTTATTTGGAAGTGAGGATCCAGAACTTTCTACCTCTAAGTGACAATGAATGAAATATTATAGTCGAGGGGCTTTGCCATATTCAGACCAAGACCAAGAGAAAAACGGAAGTAAAAAGTGCATATTAAAAGTGGTTTTCTTTCAAAACTAGTTCAAAATATTTCATCCAAATCAAAAGATTTTAAAAGGAAGTGGTTGGTGGTGAAGTGTCATAAGCTTAACTATTAAAAAAATTGAGTAATAGAAGGCAAAAAGTGTCTCATAGGTAGGAAAGTAGTGCAGCTTTTTTTCTGTGTTTAACAAGTGTTTAGCCAGCTGATCTTTACTATTACCAAAGTATACATGATTATTTTCAGCAAGTGTACACACTTGGTCCTGAGTTGCAGGAAAAAGCCTGAACAGCTTTTAATGCAGAAACCCCTCATGGTAAGGGCATTTTTGTTTCTCAGAAAAGCTCAAGTCATTACTCAGAGGCATTTGAAAAGCAAGTTGAGTCTCAAAACTTATTAGGAATGGAAGAAGTGGGATGCAAAATTGAAAGCAGAATCATGACACCGTGTGAATGCAGGAATTTACACTGTGAAAATTCTGCATGTGGGTCCAGGCATCTCAGAAAGCACCTACAGGAGGCAGAGAAGCTATCAAGAAAAGAACTAAAAAGTGGTTTTCATACAGTGAAACTAAATCCAGAATCAACAATGGAAGGCAGTGGGTAGTAGGTTAGATAGACGAGGAAAAGGACTATGACAGGGATTTGTGACGTAATGGATGACATATGGAAAATAATAGGGAATATTTAGTCACAGTTTCTTGTAAGCTGAGAATTTAAAAGTTATCAAGGGAAATGCCAAGGCAATAAGATAAAAACAAGTAAAAGAAGGCATGTTTATTTTTTATGGTAGATAATCAAATGGTGCGCCTTAATACTATCTTTTTATAGTGTAAAGAAGCATAAATACGTCTGAAAAATTATCAGAAAAAATAGCATGACGTGTGCTCATCACTGATTGCTAGAGACCCAGCCCTGAGTGCTTGATTTGGAAATCCCTAAACACTGATGGGCAAAGTTGGAGTGTATACTGGGAAAAGACAATACATACATGCTTTATTTCTTCTACTTCCCACCTAAACATCAGTTTCTATTTGCTGTGAGAGATAGTGGGAATGAAATGGACCTTCAAAAGGGTGTGGTAAAGCAGGTTAATTTTATTTTTCTCTCATGTCTGTCTGTTGTATTTTCCTAGACATGTAGCAGAGGTGAGGCCATTAAGTGTATGAGACAAATATTTTTGTGCCCTTATAAAACACATTTGGTATATTTAAAGTCTTGAATTAGGTCTATATCATGCTTCCATCTCTATTTTTCTAGTTACATATATATATAAATGAAAAACAGAATGACAGCAGCTTGTCAAACACTTTGAAGCCGGATGTATTTGTTCTGCACAGCTTTATTTTGTCTCACATAAAAGATGCATAATAAAATTGCATAGGAGGGGCTGACATAGGAGTTGCTAGAGTGTTACTCATCATACTTTTCTTCATGTACTATCTTTACTAATCCTATGACTCCTTTTTACTCACAACAGGTGTCAAAACTGAAACTTCCTATAGTCATATTCCTAGCATGTAAGAGAAAAATTAGAGAATGAAGTCAAAGATGTAGTTTTTAAAAAAGCCAAGAGAACTCCCCAACACATTTTATAATACGCAAAAGGGTTATATATGTGCTAGAAGACTCTTAGAAACTATGAAAGAAATACATAGATTTACTAGAAATGGTTTTGGGGAAAAAAAAAAAAAAAAGCTAATAGATTGCAGTATTAATTATACCACAATATCAGGTTAGGCGTCCTTGGAGAAAATACCAGACAAATTTCTTTAATAAGAAAAATATAACTGCCATGTTATATTTACTTTAAAAGCTGTGAATCTTAATTCAAGAGTGGGAACTGAGCAGAGAGAAAAGTAGCTTGAGACAGTATTCTTGGAATGAGAAACAGGTTCAAAACTCCCACAATAGGTTCAAGTTCATGGTAGACAAAGATAGGTAATTATTAACATTTTGAGGCAATAAAAGTAACTAAGAGGAACTCATGAATTAAAATTCAATGTCAGGTGGATTACATGAAGAGAAAATTTCATTAATCTGGTCTTAAGTTTTAAGCAGAAGAATGTAGAAAAGAAAGAGCTATGCATCTGCCAGGACCACTAAACACCTCAAACAGCACATAGAGGTGATAAGGAATTTACTGAAATGAGATTGTCTATCAGTGTGTAGGTCAGAAAGTAAAAAAATAGAGTCAAAAGGACAAAATATCTATCTGAGCCAGATCCTTCAAAGAAACAAAACAAAATTATAAGATTTCTATCCAGAGTACTATAGAAATAACATGAAAGGGACAAGTGGGGCCATATCCTGAAAATCAGACAGAGATTAGGTGACACTGAATGTCACACATCTTAATACTTTGTCCCGGTTTTAACTGAAAAAATTATATATATGACTAAGAAAAGATTATCCAACAAGAATAGGAAATGGAAATTATAACATCCATGGTGAATTCAAAAATAAACAGGTACTGTGCAAAATATGAACAGCCTGGATAATGTCCAGTAACAGTTATTTTAAAAGAAGCTGCAGTTTTGGTCGTCGTACTTATTGCTTCCCATTAGAAAATAGTAAGTGTGATATGTGTATCTGATAAGGGAAAGTGGAATATCCAAAAGAGTTCCTCATTTGTCCTTAATAAAATATGCAGGGTTTGTATGAAAAAGTAACCAAGAACATGAAGTTTAAATAAGATAAATTCAATATGATTTTGGCAAAGGTAGATTGTGTTATGTTATAGTACTTCTTTCTTTTATATTCTTCAGGTGGGATCAATGAAGTCAATTTAATAATCTATGTTTCAGTTAAGCAGTGACTCAAAGAAATTAAAATTGATTTCAAAGGAAAGGAAATGAAAGTGGAAGTTTAAACAAGGACTATGTAATAATTACCATGATAGATGAAGAGAAGATTACAATGATAAGAGAGTTTTCCAGGTGGATAGAGACTAGAAATTATATTTTCCCAGGACCAGTCTTAGAACAAGTTCTGCCTAGTATCATTATTTGTGACACTGCTTAAAAACAATTTTGGCTTTAATAAATCATGGTGTGGATGATGTAACACTTGAAAATCCAGTCAATGTTGACAGGAGCACGTGGACATCACATTGTGAATAGGAATTTAAAACCTTGGCTAAAACAGCGTAATAGAAAGTAAAGCATATAGAGACTAAATCCAGAAGTTTTAGTTTAAACTGAAAGCTTATCAACTGGACTTGGCACTTAGAGACAAAACTGGATTTACTGGAAGATCACAGGAGAAGTTTCAGTAAAGACTGAGGAACTTTAGCGTTACAGTGCATAGTATTAGCAAGATGTTCTATGCTTATAAAATAATACAAATTTAGATCAAAATAACGAAAGACTAATATAATAATAGGAGGAGGTATTTTAGAAAGTTTAAAAGGCTATTTAAGCTATCAAGGTAGAAGTTTTAGAGAAAGTATGTTTATTCTTTAGAATCCACCTGGGTAATCTCCAAAGATGGAATGATTTTTAGGCATAATGTTCTTATGAAAGGCATTGTATATATATAGTCTGTAACTATTTAAAGAGGGAAACCTTTTATGTGCTTTTCAAATGAAATGGTAGGCAAGAAGCCCTCATTGTTTAAATATGATGCTTGTGAAGTTTATGAGGGTTTTACAGATTCATACTTGCTTTTAAAATGCTGGAAATATTTATTGTGGTGTCTTTTATTGAATTCAGCTTATCCTATGGGTAATGGATTCACTTAATTTGTACATAAGGCAGGAAAGAATTTTTACAAGTTTTGATGCACAGTGTAGACTCTAGGGAAATTTAAATTCCCTTTCTTTCAAGTCTAGAAGATATCAAAGACAAACAGCAAAGGATATCATATCATCATCACTGACGTAGAATCAGAAAGTAACTTCTCCTTGGATGCAAGTATCATAAGCCCTTGTTTTGGAGTTCCTTCTTGTTTTTTGAATTTTTTTCTACAATGCCTGATATTTTAATTCTTTGGATCAGATTATTTAAGAATATTTCACACTCTCATTTTTTTTTGTAATGTAGACTGAAGCAACATTTCTTCTCTCCCCAGGGAGAGAGAGCATGCCCTAAGATACAGCTTTTTATGAAAGATCTAAACCCTTTTTAATAAAAGCCAGGAAGTCTCAGTCATGTTCTCCAGGTGATGTACAAAGGACAAGTAGATAAACTAGATTTTCTAATGAGTTATTCTGGAGTTAACATTGATTATAGGCTCTTCTCCACTGTAATATTGAGAGCTAGCTAGAGTTTACAGCAGAAGCGAGTCTTAATCTCATTTCTGTACTGCAACTGCCTAATGAATATTGTTTTTAAAAGTCAGTCAAGTTTTGCAGAAGTAATTTTGAGATACCCAGGTATTTGCTAAACAATTTTTTTTGTGGAAGAGCCTAAGACCATGTAGTTACATTTTAAGAGGATTTAATATGAAGAATCTAAGTATAAACATCTATATTAATAGTTCTGGTCGCAATATATGTGACAACTATTATAAAAGTAATGAGATATCCTTGCAGGAACACAGCAAATGGCAAAAGTGGCAGTCTGACATTGAATACTGGCCAAAATTACTATTGTTTTACTCCAATTAATGAATCAAATACAATTTGTTAAGGCAAATGAGGATTCTAGTTGAAAGTTCCATGTTGTTATTTTTTCTGGTGAAAGGTTTTGCCAAGTTCCTAATACATTACTCTGATATTCAGACAGGTTTCTGTTGAAGACAGAGCTGTAGTTTACCTGAATTTTATGGAACTGTAGATGTGTTCCTCTCTTCTCCCTCCTCTCTGTCCTACAGCATCAGGTGAAAACTTTTTCTGGAAGATGAATCTTCCTAGAAGGGAAACTCCCTGTGACAACTTTCAGTATTTTTATATAAAACAGTACTATGAGGAAAAACTCAGGAACTGCCAATGAGAGTAAAAGCCAGAACAAAAATTAGTCACAATTATTTAGGATTCTATGTGAAAACACAGAATTGTCCAAGGATGTCTTTCTTTCTTTCCCTTCTTTTTTCTGTGCAAATTTATTTTTTAGGTTCATCTGATTAAGAAAAATAGTTATTTTAACAAATGGAAGTATGAATTCAACAAATTGTAAGTATGCTTTCAAATCTTAATTTTCCTATAATGAAGAAGAAAAACTTTAATACTCTAGAGAAAACAGTATTTTGGTGATGTTTATATACTGTTCTTGCCAGAAAAAAAAGTCATGTTATAGACACAAGGGAGAAAATAGAATGACTAAACAGGTTTTGAAAATATTACTACAGCTGATCCTACTTTTGTAGCTTTATTGTTTTGTAATTCTATTACTACATCTTCTACTGCTGCCTTTAGTACTGCTGGTCTTCTTCCTTGCTCTGCTGAATACAAATATCCTAGGCAAGGGTATTTATACTGCATTAGAGAAACTATGCAAATAGCATAAAGAAAATTAAAAATGTGTACAGAAATGTAATGCTTCATCTAATGAATGACATGCATTTAAATAGCCTTGAGAATCTAAAATAGTTATTTGCCAAAGAGGTCTCTTTTGACAGCTGTCTATTGACATTTTTATTCTATTTTCATTCTATTTCATTAACTGTTGTGTCTTGCTTTCTCATATGTAGATAAAGGTAGCAAATTGAATTGTTTGCAGGGTATTGTTTTACAGCATTTCATCATTTTTAGAAGAGCTAAGCCCCAGTGCTTTTTTTGGCTTCTCTTGACAGAAATCTGTGCAGCTCTAACTTACTTCTGCATTTTTCTCTTACACAAATACTTGCATTAAAAGTATTTTCTATGACATGTCTTCCAAGTGTCCTTGAATGTGCCCTTCTCTGGGAACAACATAAGCCCCAGGGGCTTACTTTGGTTTTTTGTTTTTGTTTTGTTTTGGGGGTTTTTGTTCAGTTTTTGGGGTTTTTTGGGGTTTTTTTTGTTTGTTTGGTTGGTTTGGTTTGTTTTTCTTGCTTGTTTGTTTCCCTAAGGATTAATAAAATAAGCAGATATTAATTATTTTTGAGAATGACATTTTAAAAGTCTTTGTGCAGGGGATTGGGTATTTCAAAAGGGCAGTAATATCTCTTGTGAATAAGGAAACAGATAATTGTTAATCTCCAAGAGAAGAAAAGAAGAGAACAGGAAAATTTAAAACTCAATTTCCAGTGTTATGCTACTGAAACAAAAACCAGTGATCCTTCATTTCACAAAGCTTTGACATTTTGCAAAACATTCCTTGCTTTCTAATTTATTTTTTTTAAGCTCATGTAAACCTCTGTAAATGTGTTATACTGTCATTAGTCAAATTCAGTTAGTGTAAATAGAAATGCCAATGAAATGCCAATGATATATTTGTTTTAATCAAATGGAGTTTCTGTGAGTACAATTAAAAGACACAATGGTACCAATACATGTGATAGGTTAATATACAGGCAGTACTGTGGCATTCTCGCTGTTACTGTTCTCTATGCATCCAGAATTACTACCAAAAGTAATGGAGAAGTTTTGCAAGAGATATTGGAATAATGGGGAAGGTTTGCAAGGTTTCACTAAATATGGAATGAAATAATGGGGCCTTTCCTGGAGTATCAAATAGATGATGACTAGATGAGACGAGCACTCTATTTCTTTATTTCTGTTCAAAAGTATATACTCATGATTAAACTCTTATGTATCACTGTGACAAGATTTAAGAGAAAGTGCTTCAGAGACCTTTTCTTTATTACCTTCTTAATTTAACTCCATAATATTAAAAAAAATACTCTCTTTAAATAATACTATGGAAAATTTCATTCTGTGCTCTGAAATTAACATTTTAAGAGAAAATATTGTCTTTGATCTCACTAATGCTACTGCGCTATCCACAACATATGAAAAAATTGCATACCTGATTAGCTAATGTTTCTAAAAGAAAATTTTCCAATTAAATTGTTTACATTTGGATTCTCCTCAGTTCTCTGTGGCCAGTAAGTTTGTTTACATTTGGATCCTTCTCAGTTTTCTGTGGCCAGTAAAGAACAAGAGCAATTAAAATATTTAGAGTGATTACTTCATTTTGAACAAAAGAAACTGTTTGCCTTATTGATTTAAGAAAGATGAACAAATAATACATCATTTTAGGTTTACTAATCTTGACTTGAATGATTTGGTGTCAGGTATAACCAGTAACATCTCTACTTTTAGAGCTAGTTTAAGTCTTTAAGATTATTTCTTTATATGTTTACTTAACTCTTTAGTTGACTTCAGCACTGCAAAGCAGGGCTTGCCAGAACTGGTACTAGTCCTGTATATGTGATAAACAGTAGCCTGACAAGGGGTGCAGCCTGAAAAAAACCAAGATGAATGTATATCTTCCATGTCCCATGCATTCTGCAAGGCCAGCTATGGCCTTAACCAAGACCTTTAAGAATCATCCTTCAGGAAGACAGGGGAAACGAAAGCTGCTCTGCTGAATTGTATTGAAATGTAAAATTCTTTATCCTCATGCATATCTCTTAAACATTATTTAAGGAAATATAGAAATTACTCAGAAGCTAAGACAGCACTGGCATTGGTATTCAGAGTCAATCAAATGGATTCTTGAGTGTACATTCTTAGAGATTTATGTAAAGATGTATTATGTTGTGTAGAGTATATTGAAAAACATGTAACACCCCCACTGACTTACCTGCAGTTGGATGGGTGGGGTGACATAATGGATGGATGACTTCACTGGTGGTTAGGGTATATTGATCTCCTGCCAAATTTTGGAATATAATACATATTTCTTACTCCACTGATTTTCTTTTAAATTACATCTATCCCTAAGTTTTACAAATGGTTATTGCACAGCTGATTTTAGGATAGAGCAAGATAAGCAGGTATATAAGGTGGTAATCTTCTGGGACAGTGTTAAACAGCCTTTGTAAGAGACAAAGGAAGGGGATAACTATACAGGCCTGTCTGCCTACACTAAATTTGGCGGCTGTTGTCTCCAAAGGACCTGTTCAAATCAATGGTCACCAGCTGGTTTTTGCTCCTTCTCGCAACAGCTGTTGCATCTTGCTCTGCTCATCTCTCAGGCTTTATTTGAAGTTCAGCAGCCCCCTTCTGTCCCTGAGACCCCAGCCCAGCCTCATCCTTTCCTTTCCTCTTTCCCATGGCAGATGCAGATCTGTCTAGTGCACAACTTGGCACCAAGCATGCAAGGATAATGCATATAACCCTTCAATAAAACTCTGTATGGAGGTTATGGTGGCTGCTATCTGTGACTTTTTAATCAAAACAGCTTGGAAATGTTTTTGGGTTTTTTTTCAAGGAGAAAGGGAAAAGAATTCTGGCCTCTTTTGACACTCTATGGCCTTCTGAAGCCTCCATGGCCTGCCTAAGGTCTCTCCCCATTTTCTGGGAGAGGAAAGCCTGGAAAGTCACTAAGCTCTCACAGCCCCCATAATCCCCACAGGCCTTTCCTGTTTCCTCCTGTGCTGCTTCCCTATTTCAGTATTTCCTGAGGCCCTCTAAACCTTCCTGCCTCAGCAGATACACAGTGCCTATTTGAACTCCCAGATTTCTCCATCCCAACTCACTCGCATGTGAAATGCCCTTTGCCACCACCTAGTTTTGCCTACATTGTCGAGGTGCCTCAAGCCACTTCTGAGATTATTTTTGAGATATACATGCCCAGAAACATGTTGCTACCCAGTCTTTATCCTACCATAACTCAGACAAATAATTATCTCAAAACACCTTTCATAAAACTATGAATCATTTATTTTGTTCCCAGTCACCTGAAATTACTAGAAGCTTTTAACTCTGGTCTGTGTTGATTTGAAGGACTGTCCAAGAGTCTTTCTTCTGAAGTTTAGATACTGAATTCTCCATAAATCATGAACACATTCTCCCAGGTTCCCTCACTCCCCTGTAGGGTAAGATGGTCTCCCTGCAAAAATGGTTGATGCTGGGGGGATTCACTTGTGGGAGATGCTCGCCTCTGCTCTCAGTCACTATTTGTCTAGGGATCCCAGCTTATCATCCTATATTAGGATGATATTATTTACTGTCAAATCAAGCAAATATGTCTTTTATTATTTGGGGGGGAAGTATAAAAAAAAATAGAATCTTTTAAAATGAACACATGAATGAATGAACACATTTTATTTTTCCTTCTTAGTAAGTTATCACTCCTACTTTCCCTGTCACTTTACATGAAAGCATCTTGTACCCAGCTTTAAAGCTCTTTAACCTTCTACTTCTGTCTTTATTGTTGTCCTATTATTTGTTCTGGCCCTAACATGTTTGGTTTTAAGTGTTTCATGCATTTCTGTAACAATTATTCCAGGAATGGAATACCCTTATAAAATCAGTTGTGGCATCTGAGGGCAACTGACAATTAATAAAGACAAGGGAAATTACCCTTGAAGGCTTTTAAAGTTTGCTTCTACTTATACCATATCTTGAAAATTAAAAAAAAAAAAATTACATTAAAATAAAAAGTATCTATTTTTTGGAAGAACACAGCACAAATAATGTAATACTATATCCTGTCAATTACTGAACCTATATCCTGTCATTTAGAGAACCACAAAATCTCAGAATGACTAAGGTTGGAAGATCCCTCCAGAGATCATTTTATCCAAACCTTGTTTTGAGAGCAGGGCCAGCTGGAGCAGGTTTCTCAGGACTGTGTCCAGGATTTTGAATATCTCCAATGAGGGAGAGTCTACCCACTCTCTGGGCAGCCTCTGACAGTGCTTGACTACTCTCATAGCAAAAAAACTTTTCCTTTTGCTTAAGCAAAATTTCCTGTGTTTCTTTGTCATTGTCCCTTGTATCACTGAGTAACAGCCTGGGTCCACTTCCTTCGTTCCAACCATCAGGTGTTTATGCAAGATTCCACTTGAGACTTTTCCAGTCTCAGAAGTCTCAAAAGTCACAACTCTCTCACCCTCTGAGTGCATATCAGAGTCAGATGCTCCCAGACATTAATCACTTCTGTAGCCCTTTGCAGGACTCTTTGCCCCTGGCCCTATCCCATCTGGATGATGGCATGACCCTTTTATGTACCGGCTCTTCCTCTGTTCTGGATGATCTGTAAACTTCCAGAAGATGCATACTCTGTCCTACCTATGACTTTGTCCCACTGTCCAGGTCACTAATGAAGATGTTTAGCAGTATCAGATCCATCAGTGCCGGCTTGAGGTACCCCAGTACTGCCTGGCCTTCAGCTGGACTTTGTGCATCTGATTGCAACCCTTTGAGCCCAGAAGTTGAACAAGGTTTCAATCCACCTCACTGTCCACTTATCTAGTCCATATTTCAGTGTTTAGTCTAAGATGTTATGGAAAAAAGTGTCAAAAGCCTTGTTAAAGTCAAAGGAAACAATATTTCACTGTTTTGTTTTTTCCATCCATTAAGGTAGTCACTTCATCAGGTTGGTCAGACAGGTTGTCTCTCATAAATCCATGCTGACTCCTTCCAGTCACATTCTTATCTTTAATATGTTTGGGTATGGCTTCCAGGATTACATGGTCAGTCACCATCCATGGAACTGAGGTGAGTCTTACCACCCTGTAATGCTCCTGCTTGACCTTCTTGAAGATAGGAATAACATTTGCTTTCTTCCAAGCCTTGGGAACCTCCCACAATACCCACAACCTTTCAGAGATTATCAGGAGTGGCTTTGGAATCTCATCAGCCAGCTCCCTCAGCACTTGGTGCCATAAATCTGTGTATGTTCAGTCTGTTTAAATGTTCCTTGACCCAATCCTCCTCCACTGAAGATAAGCCTTCCTGTCTTCAGACTTTCCCTCTGGTCTCAGGGACATGGGATCGCTGAAGACAGGTCTTACCAATAAAAACAGTGACAAAGAAAGTGTGGAGAAAGGACCTTAGCCTGTTTTCATGTTGTAGTAGAGGAATTACACAGAAGCAACAACTGAACCTAAGTTTCCAATGCTAGCAGTCAACTAAGCACAGTTTATATGGCCCTCAGATATAATATAGAGATTGGGAGAAAAAGACAGAAAGTTTACATCTGTATCCAATGCTGCTAAGAGCACTACTAGAACAAAACACCTAATTCTTATGGTAAAGAATTTAAAAGGAATAGCTAAAAAGCTGCACTTAGGATTTGAAAATAGATACTATGCATGGTGATAGATTGTAAAAGCTCAGCATGCTAGAAAAAAAAGGGGTGGAGGAGTTGGAAACTCATGTTGCTGAAGACCTTAAACCAAAACCAGAAACCTTTAAGGATAATTATTTCCTAAGCCAAAAAGTATTACTCAAGCACCAGTTACTGAGCCTATTGGTAAAGGAGTTGATCCAAAATGTAGGAAAAGACAAAAGATGTAGCATTTTTTTCTGTTTAAGTTCCCATAATTTCGAATGGAGATTAACTGTTACATTCTGTATACTGTATGACACCAAAGACACTGACCCCAACTGAAACATCTATTGACAATTGAAGAAAGAAGAAACATTGTTATGTTTGGCATCATTTTAGTATTAAATAACAGTATATTCTCTGGGATATTCAGCCTGGAAAAGGGAAGGCTTTGGGGTGACCTAATTGCATCCTTCCAGTGCCTGAAGGGAACCTGCAAGAAAGATGGAGAGAGACTTTTTACAAGGGCATGCAGTGACAGGATAAGGGGAAATTATTTCCAGATGAAAGAGAATCGGTTTGGATTAGATTTTAGGAAAAGTATTCTTTACTGGTGCTGAGGCACTCAAACAGCTTATCCAGAGAAGTTGTGGATGCCCCCATCCCTAAAAGTTTTCAAGGCCAAGTTGGATAGGGTTCTGAGCAACCTGGTCTAGTGGAAGGTGTCTCTGTCCATGGCAGGAAGCTTGGAACTAGACAGTCCTGAAGGTGCCTTCCAAACCAGGCTATTCTCTGATTCTATGGCTTAACTGGTAAGCCTAGGTGTCCCCAGTGCTTCCTGCAGTCTTGGCCTTGAGAAATACATTGTAACTTCTTGACATACAAAGGGCTGTCCACATGCACAAATTCCCATCCAGTGGAAATCAGGACACAGAGGAGAAGGAGAGATGGTGGGATCATGGGATGATTTCTTTTTTTTTCCAGAACCCCCATGGTTGGGGTACTCTGCTTGATGTTGGAGCACTCCAAAGTCTGACTATACATGCTAGAATATACATAGAATTTTTATACTCCAAAAGCTGTTTTCAAATTGCATAAGTATATACTTATTGATAACTTCACATATTTCACCTTCACTATGACTTCCAGATGACTTACATTTGGTCTTTTTTTTTTTCCCATCTACTTCAAAATGCTCAAAAAGAATCTCCAAATATGTGTCCAACTTTTTGAAAAAAATTAATATTGCCTTGCGTTACTAGGGCAAAACTTTGAATATGGAGTTAACATCTCAGTCTCTACTTGATGCTTTGGCATTCATGAAGAGACATTCCCCCTACTGAGATAATTTTCAAGATCTACAGAATTTTGTTATGATGCTCTGGTTTGGTGGCTTCAGAAATCACAAAAGATGACCCTTTGTGACTTCTGCGTTATGTGGAGTACATCTTGAATAAATTTATAATTCAAAAAGTATTCACTTAGAATTTCTTCAACCTGACTCCATCTCATGTTAAAATCTTGTTAAATCGGTTTAATGTCATAAGGATCTTTCACATAAAATCTCAGCATTGTGCCTTCTATTCACAAGAATTGTTAAAACTCTGACAATAACAGAGTAATTAACAGATGAAACACTTGTTTAATTAATGCGTTGATCAGATCTTATTTTGTCATGGGAAGAGGAAGCTGACCAGGTCCACCTCATCCACCCTGTGTTAGTGATACAATAATTTAATATCATCACCCTAAGTAGCTTATACACACACACATACAATTTTCTTTCACTCACTCATGCTCTTTCATGCTATTCAGTTTTACATGCTTTACAAGGATAGGCGTGGTTGTTTCTTTATTTCTCTAATTCCCTTGCCATATTCTGTTTAAATTATTCCATTTGTAAGCATAGACAAGTTGATACATGTACATTAGTTTCGGCACATGTTTAACATTTATTATTTTAGATGTTTTTTGAGATTATAGAGAAAGATGACTGCAAAACCAAAACGTTTTTGGTCTAATTAATTTATACCCTTTCCTGTAATCAGTTTGGTTTATGTATCTTTATTCTCTTTCATTGGATCTCTGCTTTTGTCTGATATTCAAAAGAGTGAACACCTTATTAAAAAAAATTAAACTGTTTTAATTTCCTTCTTCATTGTATTGCTATGAGGAAATGACATTGAAAAGCTTTTATCTTTACATTGTCACATTGTTGACTACCACAGAATAAAAAGAGCTTTAGCTAATATGAGAAAGTTAAGTAGACTTATTGTTCAAATTATATTAGGATATCATTACTATTGATAATATTATCTGCACATATATTTCTCGCTCATTGACATATGCAGATCCAGCAGACAGAGACCTGCATTGTAAGGGTGCACAACTGCATGGACAGCATGAACTGTCCATTACAGGGCAAGCCTTCATGGATTTTCCACCTTGAAACTTGTTTTAGAGTTTTTGTATGAAGAATTAAACTGAACGTTAGAACAACGGGTTGGTCCTTCAGATTTCAGGTAATAGCATAAAGCATTATTTTGCTGGGTTTCAGTATTAGAAATATGGTGATGACAGTCCTCCTTATGGGCCCCACACAGCTGCTTGGAGCTTTTAATAGAAATTCAAATCTTTGTAAAATAAATGCAAAATTATGACATCCCCCTCACTTTTTAGAAAACTAAGTAAAAACATGAAAATGATTGCAGAAGAGCACAATCATGCCACATGTTTCTTTTATATATAAAAAATTAGCAGAAAGTTTTAAAGGGGAAATACATTTTTTCATAATTTTCCATTACAGGAAGCTGCAACGAAAATGTGCTAATCAGGATGCAGGAAGGAAGGAAGAAAATATGAGTGAGTAATCAATAACTTACAGCTGGATTTATTAAAGCACCCAAAAAAACTGGTATTAGAAAGAATAAAAAGAAAGAGAAAAGGATGAATACAGAAATCAGACATTACTGACATAAATGGTGGTGCTCAAACACACAGGTAGAGATCCCTAAAATGACTCATCAGTATTACTAAGGTGTTTTATACAGTATCATTTATCCATCTGTAAAAACTAAGCCAATACCTGCAGTAAAGAAGTTTATATCTTAGACATTTAAGAATAAAAATGTCCTCTTTTTCCACTTAAACTTAGATGAACTGAGTTGGTAATATGCACATATTTTTCTTGGCTATTGTATACTGATATAGGAATTCATGACACAATTCATAGCATTGGACTTATTCAGACTCACAGATACAAAACTCCCCCAGCCTCACCAGCTGATGGTCAATGGAAGCCAAAACATTTATAGTGTCACCTTATTCAATTGTTGATATTCATGGTGCTTAAATTCCTCAACTTTATCTATCATCATCTTTACTCTCCAGCCCTCCAGTCTTTCCACATCCTTTGTGCTCCACCCAATGGCTTTGGGGAAGTCCTCTTTCATGTTTTCATACTTCAGGGAACCACCATCCCTGGGAGGCTCTCATTATCCTAGGAAAGGAGGTTGCTGCTCAGTATGGCGTACTGTGAGTCAGTCAAACTGTGTTTACAGACTTTGCAAAGATAGCATTTCTTTTTCCTGTAGGATAACAGTGTGCTCAAGCCAACTTCCCTCCTCATTTTCTCTCCTCCCAGTCCTCTCCCTCCCCATCCCCAAGGACGGAAAGGCTGAGCAAGCCATACAGGACACTGCTTGAAAATTATGTTAAAAATAACTACAGAGAAATTAGAGGAGGGATAAGAGTAAAAGGGGAATATGAGAGAAGAGCTGAATGAACAGGTGGGGAAGAAATTTAGAAAGGAGACAAAAACAATGAATGACTAGAGAAAGTGAGGTAACAAGATTGGACAAGAAACAAAAAAAAATAAATTAATCAAAGAATATGGAAATATGAAAATAATTAGGAAGTGAGAAAAATTGTACCAAAGAAAAATAAAGCTCCATTGAAAAGCCAGCTTTCAAAAAAGAGACTTTTTTCTTTTCAGTGGTGGAGAAAAAATAAATACTCCTTTGAAAAATGTCTCAGCGTGGGACATGATTCACAAAAACTGAGATATGAAAACAAGGAGGAAAGTTGCAAAAAATAGCAAGGTCGAAAGTAGCAAAGGGAGAAAAAAGAAAGGTAAGAATGGAAGGTAGAGGAGGAGTAGTGAAGGCCTTTTTCATGTTGTTCTGCCTCCTTTCCTTAGTAATGAGCAGGGAGTGTTTGCCTAATGGAATCTCAGCCCCAGGGCAGACAGCAGTGCCTTAGCTCACCTGGTAGCCAGCACCTCTCCCCATTTCAGGAGTGGTGTTCACAGGCTTGAAAGAGACTCCAGGAGAATCCCAGCACATGCCAAGGAGAGGTGAACACCTCCATACCAAAATTCCTGCCCCCTCCTCTTCTAAACAGAAGAAAAAGAAGATGGCTTAGTGTTGGTGGTAGAGTTCTAAAAGCTCTCAGCACTTCTCCCCTGTGTGTTAACATACACCCCTGAAGCATTTTTGTAAATGGGATGGGGAGGACCAGTTTTCTTCATCACCTGTGCTGTTTTCAGCTGGTATAAAACCACTGGCCTCGTGGTAGCAACTGCATTTTCACCTTGATTGATGCCTTCTGTTGCCTAACGGGGCACTGCAGATTTAGGCCAACACAGTGGTTTGTGCATTATTCAGCAGTCCAACCAATTTAGTTTAAGTAGTTTCCAGTCTGTAAGCAGGCAAGTAGACTGTAAGGAAAACAAAGTTCAGGTTAGACTTGTCTTGTCTACAGAAGGCAAATCCAAGGGTCTATACCCTCATAAGCACATGCATATATTCTTAAGCCTTTGGTTAGGTAAAAAAAAACAAAAAACACCCAAGCAAACAAACAAGAAACATGATACTATAAGGGTTTTCTCTTTTTCTCTGCTTGATCTTCATGTGAACATGCTTAGTCAAAGACTCAAACTCTCTGTACCTCAGAAATGAGGCAGTGAAACTGTCATCTCACACTTACTAGAACTGGACAAATGTGGCTCCCACAAGCTTATTTTCTATTTGAATGTGCTGTATCACATCTGAATAGTTTAACCATTAGTGGCAGAACACCATGAGATTTTATAAGTGTATGGTACTATTTATTCTAATAAAATCTAAAATATATAGTATTAAAATATATTGTATTAAAGCAAATACATTCAGTTGGTGAAGAGATGTTTTGAACAAATTTAAGAGTTGCAGCAAGTGATATCGTTTCTGATGAGTTCAGCAAGGCAAGCACAGTCATGCCAGCTTGGTGAGAAAGCTGAACCTCACCCAGCTGTGAGATTTTGCTCTGGAACCTCAAAGCATCATGAGCAATTATGTTTGAATGTGGGCAGTCATTTTATCTAAAGCAGAAAAATACTTGGTCAGGGTGAAAAAGCAATTTGCCTAAAGTTAGCTTAAGTGTTACAGTTATTTTTTTACCCAAAACGAGTCATTTCTGTGTACATGAAACATGCCCAACCTTTTCATGGGTCTGCAGGAGGGGCTGGGGATGGCAGTGGAGGGCCAGCATGGCTTGTGGCAAGTGGAGGCAAACACAACCCAGGTGCAACAACAACATCAACAGCCTACAAGAGATCCTATCCTGCCTGAATGTAAACACAGCCTGCACCACTCGCAGTTTTAAGAGCTAGCCTTCTACAAAAGCAGTGGGAAGGCAGAGCTGCCGAGCTTCCCTGTTTGCAAGGCTGACTCTGATGCAATCCGCTGGTAAAGAAGTCCTCCAGAAAAAAGGATGAAACTTCTAGTGATGGTGTTTATGGCATTTAGAAGTAACTTTTAGCAGAGACTTTCTGCACGGGCAGAGTAATGTGACAAAGATGTATATTTGAGGGCTGCCACATTTCCAGTGATTAACAGCTGAGTGATTACCTATCATGACCTGTTAAGTTCCTCCTTCTGGGTGCAGCTAGAATTTTGGTGGGAAATGCCTAAACACCTGTAATATACTTGCCTCTTCCAGGGCAATCATGTAGGTACATAAGAGAATTATTTACAGGTCAGCACCAACATAGTCAAACAATGGTAATAAGAAAAAGAAGAGCACATTAGTTATGATTTTAAATTCTATAACTAAGAAGAGTGTACAGAATTAGAGGATTTGTCTCAATGCACACTTATTTTATAAAACTCTCTTAACTTTCTTCTTTTTCAGAACATTTTTCATTTCATCTTTGTGTCATGGTGTTTTCTTCTGTGTTTTCTGTGTCAGAAACTATTATTAAGACGTATATGTCTGAAAATAAATTCAGTATATCTGTAATAAGAAACATTCCCTAAGACTTAAAGTGAGTTCCTATGAAATGTGAAACTGCTCAGTATAGGTTTATTTCAAGGCCTTTCTAACATGAGCAATATTGAGTCTGATAATATTTTCACATGAGTTACAAACACAAAATGGTTGAATATAGTTACACAGAAGAATCTCAAATGTCACTTCAAAACAATAGGCCATTGCCATGGTTCTAATTGCAGGTATAAGCAAATGATTAAAGATCTGAATTATAACAATAACACCCTTTGAAAGCCACTCTTTCCTTAGGAAAAATGAAGTAATTTGGAAGTGTTCAGTTTTATAATTGAGCATTTATATTGTCAACAGAATAATAAAGCAGAAATTAAACACATTTAGTATGGGTTTCTTTCACAAATAAAGAAAAGCCAACATTATCCTGCTATTGTCTCTTATGAGATGTTCATAATTTTAAAATTATGTTGTAAATATGTTATTAAAAATAATACACCTGTGCAGAAATTTGAGTGCTATAATATTGCATGATTAAAGGGGACATGAGAAAAAAGTACATGTATTTATATTATTTCAACACCTAATGCATAGTTCTAATTTGGTTTTTATTGCATTAATAGGTAGGTCAGTATCAGCTTCCCTTTAAGTCTGTAAATTAGGTGATGTACCCTTAATGTTCTGAAAATATTAGTGTCTTGAAAATAATTTATATGAGTACAAAATTAATACTTGTGCATGCCCTTAGGAGGCCATTTTATTAATACAAAATAAAAATCTTTAAAAATACTTTCTCTTATAGTGAGTATTTTCTAAAATCAAAGTGATTAATTCCAATTATTGGACACAGTCAACAGTTCAAAACATTCATAACAAACCTCAGCTAAAGTTGCTGGCTGTGTAATAAATACATGGCTGTGTATAAATAAATAACCTTCTGAAGTCACACTCTAGCCTTCAAGGGTGATATACAACTTTAATTTTTACAAGGCAATGTTTTCCAATCTTGTATCAAAGACATTAAAATAATTTGTAGTGGAGCGTTTGAAATATTAATGTTGATTTATAATGTATTTAAATACAGGGGACATTAAAAATATCAGTTTTTGTTATTCTGAGGAACACCGAGTTTGTTCTTTTCTAGGGGTGCCCAAAACCATCATTCCAAGAGGAACGTTAGAGCAGGCACATTAACAACTCCATGGAAGACCTGAGCAGGACTGACCACTCACAGAGCCCACAGAAGACCAAGGCAGGTAGACAGGTACTTAACTAAAATAGTTAATAGTTAATTTAGGATGTCCTAAATTGGTGCCTTCCCCAGCCTTAGCAGAATTAAGGCCACATATTTTTTATTTCCTCTATAACTGTCCTAAATATCAGGTTAATTTGGGTGGAGCCACTTTTCCAATTGAGGCTGAGCCCTACTTGGTCAGGAATCGACAGTGTGAGGAATCAAGAGGGAGCTTAGTTATTAAAGCACTCAGAGTGGCCTAGTCCTAATAGCCAGCACATTCTATACTTTTAATTTATGGATTATTTGACACTAGCATATTTGAAATAGTAGTTATGGGTTTGATGCAGATTACAGAGTTTGAACCTTTATGAAATAATAGTCCCTTCTGGCCTTGAAATCTATGATAGATTAATGCCTTTGAATATGACTCATACTCCTAAATTCCTAAAAGTTTTTTTACAAACATGATGAAACTATAGTTTATTAATTCCTGTTTTAATCTAAAAAAACACATTGCTGGAACTATACTTGGTTTAACTGGTCAATTGCTGATTTATTTCTATTTATTTCGGGGTTTAAATTGCAATGTAAATAAACTGAAAATGTGAAGTTTTTGTATTTTTTTTTTCTTGTGGTCAGCAAATGCCCCTTTTCTAATTTATTCCTTCTTTGAAAGAAATGTGCTCAATGACTGGGTTTACGTAGTGAATCTATCATTGCAAGACAGTTTTAGCTAATATTTATGATCTTAAAGAGTTCACAGAGTAAAAAGCAAAATTTTATAGGAGTTGGGGATTTTTCCTGACAAACGTATAAAAGGAGTTCAGTTTTGGAGAACTGAGGTTTCCTCAGCATTGTGTGGATTTATTGTTGAGGGGAAGGAGTGAAGACTTCATGTGAAAGACCTAATGTAAAATAAATAAGCTTTTTGTTGACTAAGACAAAGTAAATTCCTACAATTATATGCTTGTACATACCACTTTCTTGATCTGAAAGTTTGTACCAGTGTCAGGTAGATAGTTACAATCAGAGTATGCTCTGATTTTTTTTTTTTTTTGCAGTAAACCAGCCCTATGGTATGGAAATAAGTTTGCTATTGATGTTTCTCCTGGGCTGCAAGCCTGCACACATGAAAGCTTATACATAGTCCATTTTATAATTTATCCTTTTTTTATATTATTCTATGAATATTGATGTCATTTAAATTCAAGCACACTTGTGTTCTCTAGCTTTGAAAACATTTCTTCACATGCTAAATTGAGATTACTAGTAGTTCTTATGCACATCATTAAATGTTTTCAAGATTAGGACATTTTTTTGGTCATGGAATTCAAAAAGATAATTTACATATACTTAAAAAATAACGTTAAATTGCATAACAGCCAAATCTGCATAAAATGTTGGCAGAACATGTGTACTGAGTGACAGTGTGAATCCATGCTGAAATATCTGCTTTTCTTATCACAACTTGAATCAAAAAATGAGAAGTGATGGAAAAAAATGTTGTTTGGAACACACAACCAGAGCACCTAAATGTCATAGAGGGACTAAGAAATTTTGGTAACAACTGTATTTCACCTTTCTGTGACTGGTAATAACAAAAGGAGTGAGAAATATTCTGAAGTACCTTGAAATTAAACACAACTCTTGACACTGTCTCTTTCTGTCTCTTTTGTCATTGTTAGAGAAATGTGACTACGTGAAGAGGTATCTGTGATGCACTTGCATCACTTGCAAATTAGATGTCGCTTGCAAATTAGAGATTACAGGCAAGATTGGATTTTCAGTTAAAAAATAGGCAAGTGGTTAAATTTTTTATGTAATACTGGAAGGAGCATCTGCTCAATAGGTTAGTTGCCTTTTTGCATAGGCAAGAACAATAGTGTCACATCATCTAAATATTGCAAATTAGGCAAACAGTTTTACTGTTAGTGTAAAGGAGGTGATTTGAGATGTTATTCACAGCACAAAATTTAGATCTTCCTTTCATCTAAGGATTAATGGGAAAATTATCTCTGGCTATGCTACTAACTGACATTTGTATTGCACTTGGTTGGAAAGCTGCTGTTCAGACACCAAAGTCAGATTACAGTTATATTCTTCATCTCTGTAACATTTATCTGCTCATATGCTCTGCTGTAATTAAGCAGTTATAAGTATAGTTAAATTTGTATTTTTTTTCCGGAAAGGACATTATTAAACAATGCTAAATGTTCAATATTTAAATGCATGTCATTGCATTGTGTGCTGTTAGCTGCATTTCAGGGTCTTATTGTTGTCCATCTCAGTAGGTGTACAGATATTGTCCAAGCAATAGGATGAGAGGCAATGGGCAGAGACTGATTCACAGGAAATTCCACTTCTTCTTGGTGGAGAAGTGGCCTTCCTCCACCAAGTATGAGGAGGAACTTCTTTAATATGCAAGTGACCATACACTGGAACAGATTGCTGAGAGGTTGTGAAGTCTCCCTCACTGGAGATATTCAGGAACTGTCTAGATGCAATCTTGAGCCACATGCTCTAGGATGGTCCTGCATGAACAGAGAGATTGGACCAGATGAACCATTGCGTTCCCTTCCAGTCTTATCCATTCTGTGATTCTGTAATTGGCTATCTTTAAAAAAAACACCTTGAGAAATGTGTCCGGTACTTGAAAATTAAAATGTTGAAGATGACAGAAATCTCCACCTTTGGCCCTCATAACAATAAGCATTTTTATGGCATATTTCCACTAAAACTCTTTATATTGTCAAGTATTTTAACAGTAGGCTGTAGCAGTGCATTTATGTGAGCACTCCACCAACATACCCACACGCACTGAACTTACATATGCAACAGAGTGGTCAGAAACTGGTGTTTGAAGAAATGCCTGTTACATTATACATCAACTTGGATATGAGGGCTTTTCAAAACATATGTGGAATTTGTGGCACATCTACCACGATTTCTGAATGTCCATTTTATGCAAAGTGTTAAAAATCTTTAAGTACAGAATGGTTTTAAATAAGTTTTGTGTAGTATCATAGAATCATAGAATGGCCTAGGTTGAAGAATACCTGGAATATACTCTAGTTCCAATCCCCCTGTCATGGATGGGGACAACTTACACTAGAACAGACTGCTCAAAGCCCCATCCAACTTGGGCTTGAACACTTACACAGATGGGGTATCCAGAACTTCTCTGGATAACCTGGTCCACTTCTTCAGCACCTGCACAATAAAGATTTTTTTCCTACCATCTAATCTATACCTATTATCTTCCAGTTTGAAGCCATTCCCCCTAGTCTTGTCACTACATGCCCTTGTAAAATGTCTCTCATCATACTTCTTGCAAGTTTCCTTCAGGTACTGGAAGGCTACAATTAGGTCACCCCAAAGCCTTGTCTTTTTCAGGCTGAATAATTCCAATTTTCTCAGTCTTTCCTCATATGAGAGATGCTCCATCCCTCTAATCAACCTGGTGGTCTTCCTCTGGACTCACTCCAATTACTTCAGATTTCCAGAAAAATTGTTTTTTGAATATTGAATCTTAAGGTTAATGAATTCTATCCTAACAAATATTATGTGCCCCTAAGTTGGTGTGGGAAGGTTGCTTTTAGCAGTGCAGAGTCTGTGGGTGATCTAGTGCTTTGCCCAGAAGATGCTCTGTGAAGGTCTCTGAGAGGCTGGCAGGGAGCCAGTTCACTCTTTGTTAAAGTTTATTGGTGTTCTTTTTGAAGTCTCAAGGAGCTTGGCCATCTCTCCCAGGAGGAGTATTCAAGTTCTCCCTCTGTGTAATACCAGGTTTGATTTTGCCTTTCACTGTATATGTGAGATGTCACTTCTGTAGCTGTTCTGTCCCCAGCTACCTTCCCTAGTGCAGGACCAGGGCTGGGCACCATCTGAGAGCAATTGTGCCACATTTTTAGTGAGACTAATTATAGTTCAAATAAGCTATTGGGGGACATTCTTGTGATATCTCAGAATACAATTTTGTACCATTCCCCCAAAGGAATTTTATACCAATGGTTTGGTCTAGTTATATCTGAGCTCATTAATCGCATCAGACCACATGGATACTTATATTTTGTAAAAAGGAAGGCAGCAGCCACACCTTCCCTGGGTAGCAGTGCTTCTGCTAAAGCCTTTATCCCAGGGAAAAAGCAGCCAGGTGAAATCCTAACATGACTCACGTGCTCTTGCAACTGGATTATTCATTGTAGGTGTAGTCACTGTACAGAAGCTTGACTTGCCTCTCACTTCTGCAAGACCAGATTTTGAAATGGTAATAGTAGTATGTACATGCCAGAAATATTTTATCAGATATTTCAGATTCATGAGGAAATTTCATCTGTTGTAGTATTTCTTAATTGTATTTAGTACTTTAAAGCTTTTGATCTCTTTATTTCATAGCAAGGGCCAGGAAAATAATTAGCAAACTTCTGTATGATTCCAAATATTAGATCTGGAAATACTCATGGGTTCCTAATAAAAGGAACAACTGACAAAGCAAGATCAGTGACTCCTGTGTTACTTTATTTCTTTCTCAGAGATCCAGCTTATTCATAGACCAATATATATATTTATATAAAAACAGTATATATATATATTTACATAAAAACATAATTTTGTGATTTCCTACTAATTAGGGCCAAAACTTTTGGGCAAAATACAAGCTTTTTACAATATATGCATGAGATCAAGAAAGATACCTGCTTTGGAAAACTATCAGGAAATTCCCATTTATGTAGCATCTTATGTTGCTAACTATGAAGTTGCTACACAGTAATCAGTGGAAGTAAATAACCCGGTAAACAGTCTGTACAAACAATTTCTTTGCCAGAAAACATACCTTCTGGCAACACAGGTCCTTTAAGACAGGAATCCTTTTTGAAAGCCTTGATTATACATTCTGTTACTAAAGTAGGACTCTTAAACCATCTTTAAGACATGCACATTGAAATGCAATATATTTTATACAGTTCTAGGCCTTTTCCAGGCAAGGTAAAGAAGCATTTTGTAAATATTAAAACGTTTCTTTGGTTTTAAGATGTTTGCTAGCTTCTATCTCACATTGTCCTATTGCTTTCAATGCTGGAGATTACTATCCTAATTCCACATCTATCAGACATGGATTCCTTGATTCCTTTGGCTTTGGAAAGAAGCTTCAGATAGTCTCAGACAGAGACATTAACTATATATCTCATAGGTATATATATATATATAAAATATATATCTTCCTTCAGGAGACATAACAAAACAACTGCCCTGAGAAAGACTTGTAATATATGTTATGCTACTGTTATAATTTTCCAGGCATAGGTTGCTTTTCAAAGTTTACATTCACAGATGCACACACCTCACTCCTAAACTTAAACCCACCTTTCCTACATTACTACAAAATTTCACAGAGAAAAAAGCAGGAAGAGAAATCTTGACATTTCTTCCTGTAATGCTGCCAACAGTCCACTGTCTCTCTATTCCCCATCTTCCTCCTGTCTTGCAGGGTTTTGTGTTCACCTGCAGCCTCAGCCCCCAGTGCTGCCTGCCCCTAATTCCCTGGAAATCCTCCTTGAGATCCCCATTTTGACTGGAACCAGTCTTCCCGCTGGTGAACCAGAAAAGACATGACAGGAAGTGATGCCATCTGGCTTTGTCCTGATCAAAATTGTGCATTTCTCTCCCTGCTTATTGGTTGTGCTGGAAAAAAAAGGGTCAGTGCAGGAAAAACAGAGTAAACACAGGCATGTGGGAAAGTCCTGGGAATGTGGGGGGCTCACCATAAGCTTGTAGCTTTACTGGAGAGAGCCCAGAACTGCAGAGGTTATCCAGATCTATAGGGATGGACCTCAACTATGGAGATTTGGTGCATTTCCATGTCAAATTAACAGTCCTTCTAGCCCTGGGTAATCAAGAGAGGGTCTTTGCAGGTTCATGGGAAGCGTATATTTTATATATAAGTGTAAAGTCAGCGTTTAGACTGGGCTGGAAAGTGACTGGGGGAAACTGAACATGCAGGCAAGCCTTTTGTTTCTGGGCATGGGACCTGAGCTCAGCTTAGGAGGTGATACTTCCATTGGTGGGTTTTCTTTTTATTAATTTTGTACAGGGAAGGTATGAATAGGCTGGAACCCATTCAAAACTGTTTTAAAAACAGTCTGAGTGATTGTCCTGGTTTAGGGACAATCCTGACAATCCTGATTTAACTAAACATAGATAATGCTTTGATGGCTACTCAATGAGAGAGTGATTCATTAGTTCTTTGCTCTTGCTTTTCTACTACAGACTTGCAGAAACAGCTTTGGTTCTTAGGAGGGAGAGCCAGGCTGGGTTGGAGCACAGAAAGGATGTTTAAGGCCACTTCTCAGAACTGGGGCGTATGCTGCAGCTGTGCTTGCTCCTCCTTAGCCCTGTGCTTGAAGCACAGTCTTTGCCAGGTCCAGAGCTTCACAGGATTATGCTCTGGGGCTGTCTTGGCTTGCCTTGTTTGCCTGGAGGAAGAGACTGTACTTGCGATTTGGCACTGTGGTGATTGTTAATCTTCATTTCCAGTGCCATCAGTTGAATTCTTTATTTTTCCAGCATTTCTTATTCACTTTTAATTTTTTTTCTGCTGCTTTTGTTGGGGGTTTTTTGTGATTTGATTTGAAAAAATAACACTTTTTAAAAAAATGTGACAAAAAAATAATTATTTCTATTCTACGATTAATTTTTTCTACAGACACAGTATATTGTGGGAAATGCAAATGTTTCCTAGTTTATATTTCCTTCCTTTTATTGGCTGCACTGTGAAGTAAACACATTTCATGTGATTCTTTGTGTATTCACTGAAGTATAGAGACTAAGTGGTGTGCTGTTGGTCATTCTAAATTATTTCTTTGTTGTTTTGTTTTTCATATGAAAACCAAACTATAACAAAGAATAAATCTATATTATTATTAGAAGAAATCCCAGTTTTCCAGACATGGTCTGGGTGTCACCAGAGAAGCACAATTTACAAAATGTCTTTGTAGTTTTAACTTTTTTTTTTCTGTTTCCATGTATAATTTTTTATATCCTTTTAATCTGTGTCCTTTTGAAGACAGCTGTGTTAAAATGCATAATTTAACAGGTCCCTACTTGCTTTCATGACATTAACTGCATTTCAGTTATGGCAGCTTTTTCTAAGGGTTCAGCTTTATATTGGTGCCCAGTTATTATTTACAGTTACGTAATTCCATGCTGTATTTTTTTTCAAAGTATCTAGAGACAGCAATAAAATACTGAAAAGCCAAAGCAAAGATTGCAAGTATACAGTACACGTTACAGCACTGCATACCCTTCCCCTAGCTTGTAAATGTAGCTCATTAACATGATAGGTATGTGCTTCTGCTTGCATTTCTTCTGTTTCTCAAACGTATCCAACAAAATACATTTCAGGAGATTGTTTATTATTGTTCTGTATTTCTCTTAACTAGGGGATTTCCTGTCTTCTCTGTATACCTTTGAAATTAACCTAATTGACTCAATTAATCATGTAAAATTAGTTTGCTAATAAAAAATTAAAAAGTGAAATGATACTTTCAAACTAGCAAGTTATACCTTTTATTTCTGATGTTACCCAACACTTTTGGCACAGTCTCACACACCTGTCTGCAGTATCTTGCATACTAGCTAAAAAAAAAAATCAAGATCAATTTCTAATGCTGAGAAGAAAGGAGATTGTAACAAGAAAAAAAAATCAAAGGTTTAGATTATTTTTTAAATGGGTTAATCTCTAAAACACAAAGTCATAAATTTCTTGGCACAGAAACAGGAATTGTGGTCAGCATTATATTTTGAGGTGAAAGTAGATTTACAGGTGCTGTATAAGACAGCAATGATTTAAATGTTTAGTAACAAATTATTACTGCCCGAGCACACAGAGTTTTGCCAAGTCCATGTTCAAGCTATTGTGCAGATTAGCCGTGACAAAACCCAAATGATGCCTGAAGAGCCATAAGGCCCTTGGGCAGAGGGTTTGTTTTGTATCATTTCCACAGGCCACCAGGCACAACCAACCCCTTCTAAGCAGGAACAGAGAAAGAATTCACAAAGAGAGCTGAGAAAAAGGCTAAGGAGTGTGCAAGCCCCAGTGCATGTTCATTGAGGAAAGAGCTGGATTAGGACAGCCCTGCAATTTTGGTCCTTCATTTCTAGAAAAGTGTGGGTTTCCCTGCAGTCATTCCAATTTGGCCTGAAGGTTGTAAATAGAAGTGTTTAGATTACAGCAAATTAAAACTCTAGTCATGCAATCCTCACTAGTTTGGGGCAAGGCAAAATCCATAAATTCAGGAATTTATTTGCCAGCCCAGTTTTGTGCAAAAAGGAAAGAAACTCATGTCATAGGAAATCATCATTTTTAGTTATGAACAGCTCATATGCACATCAGTTCTCATATCTCCTGTATTCTGCGAAGGCCTTCACTGTCCTTCAAAAAATATTTTGAAGAAATTTTGCATGAGAGTATTTCTTCTGAGAACACATTTCCTCCACCTGTGAATTAAGCCAGTTTCAGATGTCCCATTAAATCCCATCTCCTTCAGGTAACCTTTTAAACCTCCTCTGTCTCTTTACACCTATTCCTGTGCCTAATCCTTAAATTATTAGTGTTGCAGTTGTTCAAAATAGACTCCAGATTTCTCAGGGCAGGAACCTTTTCTGAATTTGTATTTGCAAATCTTCATCCACACAATCTGCACCTGGGGCACTATATGGACAATAAATTATCATGCACCTTCTTAGAGAATAACAGATGCTTCTAAAAAATCTCATTCAGTGTACTCATTTAAAAAAAACAAAAAAACACTACTTTTAAAGTTTACAGTATAAGTTATGATTGGAACATAAACATGATTAACACTAAAGATATTTTAATGTTATTTCTTTTATCAATAATTTGATTTCAAATACAGTAACTGCTAGCAGATTTCAATATAAGTATCATTTTTCTTTCAAGAGTATTTATTTTTCTAACTGTATCACTACTACCATAAGGTAAGGAGGTATTTTTCTAAAAAATGTCATACTTTTAAACATCATTTGAAATTCACAATGACAGGACGATATTAAAATCAAATGTTTTGCCTGGGTCTGCAGGAAAAAGGATGCACCTATTGTTGGTTGCATACCCTTTTACAACTCCACAAAATTTCAATGCAATTACTCTTGATTTGCACGCTGCTGTAAGAAACAAGCATGTCACGTTTTCCCTTGGGAAGTCCCTGTGCCAAAGATTGCTGTAGGCCATACAAGCTCGTTAGGAACGTGCCACTTTATACCTGCTTTGTTCATATACTCTCCCCTGGATCGATTATTGGCCATTCTCAGGGAGGGAACTGGGCCAGCTGTGGTTTAATTTGGTACTGCTGCTTCTACAACCTTAGATGTCTCTGGAGGACTTAATCTCATCCTATAAGATGCAAACCAAACAAGTAGCATTAAGACAATACAACTGCTGTTTAATAATCATTCCTGATAAGTTTTGCCAGGATCAACATGATTTAGAAGACTTGTTTCCATAGGAAAAAAAAAAGCCTGGAGATACTTTTTCAGTCTTATCTGACCTTCTGCAGCAAACCTCATTGGATTTGATTCTAATCTGACTTTGCAAATGAGAAACAAACATTATGGAAATGAATGGAATGCCATAAAACTGGATTTTAAAATAAGAATTGGGCCATTAACACTGTTTTAGAGGACTGTAACACAACTGACTTCAAAGACCTCTCTATGACCCAAATGTGAAGATGTGGGGAACTTGTTTTATTGTCAAAATTTGAGATTTTAGCTTTAAATTACAAAGAATTTAGAATTTTATTCTATTTCTAGTTCAGATTTTAATCCAACCTAATTACAGTCCTATAAAGGTCTGCAAAATACAACAAAAAGGCAAAAATGTGGATTCACCATGCAAGTACCAAGGGAAAGCCAAGCCTCTCAAACACCGGATTTCATGAGATTTACCAAACTGGTAAAGTTTGCGAAGTTTATGTAGCTTTAGCGAACATCATGTATAAACTGTAATCTGGGGACAATGTGGCTGCCAGAGCTCAATTTCCAACTTGTCCTCAGGCCTTTTCATGCTTATGAATGCCCCACCTACAAATGTGCTTAACTAAAAGGCTGGTACTTACAAGTGACGTTCAGTCAGCATTTTCACACGATTACCTTGCCAATTAAAAATGGGCTTGGTACTGAGTTTAGAAGTTAACTCAGATACTCCTAGCTTGGGCAAAGAGTTGCTTTCAGGCAGGGTGAGGCCAAGTCTGATTTTGTAGGAGATGTCACGCCTGCTTGGAGAGACGCCGTGACTCGCCAGGGAGCTCGCTCCCTTGGGCCTTTCTCCTGGACCTCAGCCAGAGGCAGAAGCACCGCTGTGAGACTGAAGCGTGACTTTGATCCAGCGAGTGGCTGCCACTCCGCCCAGTGCCGCTTCTTTGTTTACTGTGGTTTGTTTTCACATCCTCAGTGTTGCTACCATACTGCCTATGATGGTTTCAGGAAAAAAAAAATAAAAATATTCCCATCATCAGTTTGAATTATTCTTAAAAATTACTCTGGGCATAGCCTAATTGCCTGTTGTTTCCACTGTAAGAGGAAAACTGAATGTGTCTGGGATTTGATGACTGTAGAGTGCAAGAAAGAAGATTTACAGTATTTTAAGTATATTATTTATATATATTTTATACTAACAGACAAGATAGAAGATACCACAATGGCGACTTTCCTCTAGGTGACGTACAGACAGGACAAAACAACAGCTGTTTGTCTTTAGAAATGCACCTCTGGGTATTATTTGGGGAAGGAAAATGCTTATCTTTGAGATCAAAAACAGGAAAGTGTCTGGAAATTAGCAAATTGTTCTGATGCTGTGTTGGACATGGAAAATGGCACACTTCAATCTAGAAACAAATTGGTTATTGAATGTAACTAATTATGTGTATGTATTTGAGATTAATTTGTGCAAATAATTGTGATAACTGTCAATACAAATTAGATGTTTGTCATTTGCACATATTGTGTATGATATTTGGCTTGTGTGTTTGCACATTAACATGAGATGTTGCGACATACAGAGTTACTTTTTTCTTGACTTCCTTATGTAATAAACACAAAAATGTTTGGACAATCAGAGAACGGAGCTTGATTATTTAAAACAATTGCAACAATTACATTTAGTCAGTACTAATATTTTGAATTAGTCTGAAAAATAATGAAGAAAATTTTATTCCCCTATCACTGTCCAAATCAAATAGCAATACAAGTTCTCCCAGTGGCACTCGTGCAGATATCACTCGTCAACACCTCCTACTCTTTGCAATTGCTTGAAGGGCCTTATCTTCTGTACAAGATGGGACTTGATTCATTTACATTTTCCCTTTTCAAAGCAGCTAGTAGTAAAAGCCAGAAACTCTCTGAGACCTCACATTCCCTGTCACTGTCATTTGTACCCTCTCACTTAAGTTAGACATAATAAGCATATTTTTTAGAGAAAATAGCACTTTGAAGAAGCTCTGCATGTTAGTCTCTGACCATCTCACTACTTTAGCTTTGTTTAGCAACATGGTCCAGAACTCTTCAGTGGAGTTATTTTGCTTTTTATGGCGTTATAACATTTTTTGTATTATTTGTGTTTTTATAGTATAAAAAAATCCCACTAATAAAGTTAACAAGAATCAAAGGGCATACAAGATATTCTTGTAGCTATCCCAACCAGTAATTTTATTACTCTCAAAGGCTTATTTATTATTCTCCAAAGATTATAAGTTGATATTCTTAATCACACAGTGTAAAAGATCTGTACCATCGAGGCTTAAATTACCTCTTTGGTTTCTGGGGGAAATGTTTTATCTTTTGCTTAAATAGGATTTTCATCCTATATGAAAAGGCAGCTATATATCCTGCCTTTTTCAAGATTTTAAAATAATGTAGGTAATTGATAGATACAGAGGGCTCATAATAACAACTAATATTCCGTACCAATTCATTCAAATTGATTGGTGTAGACAGAAACAAAAATAAAAAAGTAAACCTTCCATAGTGAGGTTTTCTGCATACCAGATTGCTCAGCTCTGAAGCTCATATGATGGTGAAAGCAGAAACAAGGTCCTATAGCTTTTTTCTTTGTTGACAATGAAACCTGGGAGCTGATTTCTGTCTAGTTATTCCATTGATTCTGTACACCAGTAAACTACAGAAAGCAAACAAACCCCATCAAATGCAAGATATTCATCTGGCATCTATTTTCTGCACATCTCTGAAGTCAGTGGCATTATGCCTTGGGCATCACTCAATAGAAATGCTCCATCTACTTCTATCATCACAGCAAGATTTTTAAATTAATCATAGAAGGATGCATTAACCACCCCTTCATGCAGCACCTTCTTCCTTCCATCATTGATACTATCTTTTTTTTAGTCAGTCTCACTCCATTAAACGCATTGACTGACCAATGTCAATCACAAATGCTTGATTTGTGTATCCAGTGATGTATCCAGGACTTTGCTGGCTTGAATATTTAATTGGCTTCAACACCATATAATGATGTCTCAGACACTCATCATTATTAGGAATTTTTAAATTGCCTGATACTTCATCTTTTTTTTTTCATTTTAAGACACTTAATATAGGAACTTTAATCTTGTAAATCATCCTACACTATTTTCTCCTACACTAAATCCTACGTATCATCCTACGCTAAATTTTCTCATTTCTATCACTAGTGCAGCTCAGCAGTTGTACTTCTTCCAAGTGTAATAAATGTGGATTTAAGACCATACAAACTTAATTACTAACTTTTGTTTTGAAAATTAATTAAAAGGCATGGGAATTATCCATAATGGGGTCAATAACTTGATGTGGACACCAGTGATGAGTGTCATTCCTCAGGGGCTGATATTGAAACTGGTGCTGTTTAACATCTTAGTAGGTGTCACAGGCAGAGGGATCAAGCACACACTCAGCATGATTGCTGACATCAAATTGTGTGGTGCAGTCGACGTGCTGGATGGAAGGGATGCCATCCAGAAGGCCTGAAGAGTGACCCCATGGGAAACTCATGAAGGCAAATAGTAAGATCCTGCAGCTGGGTTGGGGCAGTCCCAAATAAAAATACAGACAGAGCAGAGAATAGGTTAAGAGCACCCCTGAAGAGAAGGATTTGGACTGTACTGGTGATGAGAAACTCAACACTGGCCCAGAGAAGTTGTGGGTGCCCCATCCATGGAAGTGTTCAAGGCCAAGTCGGATGGTCTTTGAGCAATTTGGTCTAGTGAAAAATGTCCCTTCCCATGACCCTGAGGATTGGAACTAGATAATCTATAAGACCCCTAACAAGTCAAACCATTCTATGATGAAAAGCAGATAGCAGTGAATTTAAGGTAATGCAGGATAACAATTATATATTTTCAGTGATTAAATAACCCAGTAAAACTATTTAATTCCTTCCATAAGAGCCAAAGAGTGACAGAATATTAATAAGCAGTCAGAATCTACTTGATATTCAAAAGGCTGACACATTCAAGCAAATCTTTGTCTTTGTTCTCTCCAGTCTGACTAAGTGGCGATAAGCTCAGAGTTGACGTTCATAATATAAGGCTATAAAATGCATTTACAGGTTCATTGGGTCCAACTTGTTGTTGTAAGCAAAACACCAGAGAGGTTCTTTTCCCAAAGTTATCAAGTTCCCATCTCCTAATAATTAGATGTGTTGTTCACTGTCCTTTAATTATAACCTCAGTGGCACTGCAGAAAACTGATCCCTTCTTTGTTTACATTGCTTTAATTCATGGAAAAACAATACACCTTTGGGTGGAACATGCACAGCTTCCTCTCCCTCAGTTACTGTAATAAACCTCTTCTAATATTTACTGCAACAAGATGTAGTTAAAGTGTGCATTACAAGACCATAGGATTTCTGCTATAATTTGTGGTAATGGTGTATGGCCATTAATTACTATATTTTTGTAATAGGATATTGATTCATTGCAATACAGCTTTGTAAAGAAATACAAAGAGAAAATAATAACTCTTTTACTCTTATAAGTAAATAAATTCTTCAAGGGTCACTGCCCCTCTTCTTCCCCTCACGAGGAAGTTGTAGACTGCAATGAGGTCTCCCCTCAGTCTCCTCTTCCCCAGGAGCAAATGCCAAAGTGACATCAACTGCTCCTCAAATGGCTTCCCCTCAAGACCCTTCACCATCTTTGGTGCCCTCCTTTGAACACTCTCTAATAGCTTCATGCCTTTTTTATATTGTGGCACCCAAAGATGGACACAGGACTCAAGGTGAGGCTGCCCCAGTGCAGAGCAGAGCGGGACAATCCCCTCCTTTGCCCAGCTGGCCATGCTGTGCCTGATGCTCCCCAGGACATGCTTGGCCCTCCTGGCTGCCAGGGCACTGCTGACTCCTGTTCAACTTGCCAGTGACCCCCAGGTGCCTTTCCACAATACTTCTTTCCAGCATCTCATTCCCCAGCCTGTCTGTACATCCCAGGTGGAAAATCTAGCCCTTTTTTCCCTTTGTAAACTTCATAGATTTGGTGATTGCACCCCTCTCTGATTTATCAAAGTTTCTCTTTAATGCGCCTCTGCCTTCAGCTTGCTCTGTTTCACTTAATCACCTGTCTTCTAAATGATTACTTGAGCTCTTTATGCCTCCTTTTACTGAAACAACATCTTAATCTTTTCCACCAAACTTCCCCTTTATAGAGAAAAACCCAACTCCGCCTTCAGATTATTTTACCTACACTTTTCCTTCTCTCCCAAAAGTCACTATTTTTTTGAAAACTAATGCTTTCACAGATCACTGCCTTGTGACTTTTTTGAGACTAATGAAACACTCCTCTTGATTGACAGAGTCTTTGTCTTATAACTTTTGGTAGGAGATTTTTTTTTTTTTTTTTATGTGATGATCAATATACTTAGCACAAAATAAGAGATCACTGCTGCTGGGTTTTATTTTGATGACAGCAGTTTTCCTGCTTGACAATTTGGGGCACTGTGCTATATTATAGCTTGTCCATTGTTTAATTTCCTCCAATTTTGATATGATGAAAGAACACAGAAAATGAGATAATATAGAACAAATAATTTTATTAGAATATGTTGTCAACAATTACAAAATATGTTTACACATTATTTCTGTGCAAAGTGGAATATTCCCTTTGAGTAGAACTGTGCTTTAATCTGTCACTCAGTGTCAGTTATATTATTGGTGAGGCTAAAACAAAGGTAATTTTCTGAGCTGCAAAGGTAAGTTTAAGACTAAATTCAGAAAGTAAAACTATTATTGAATACAAACATTACTAGAAAAACAAACCTGTATGTCAAAAAAAAAATTATGAATTTTTATGTTTTATGCAGTAATGAGAATTGTTGGTGTGCAAGTCTGCATGCCAGTTGGGGTACATTAAAACCTTAAAAAAAAAAAGACAACTCAGACATTTTCTGTTACTTTTTGATTCTGTTACTTTTCGAGTCTGTTTCTTGTTAATTTATGCTATTCTATTGTAAACAGAGTGGGTCTTAACTTATGCTTTCTTAATAGTTGGATAATACGAGCAAAATATGAGAAAAGGAACATTAGAGGCATGACTGTTCAAAGTGTTGTGTCTTTGGGGAGTGAAGAATCCTTCCCCTCCAGCATTTCCCCAAGAGGTTAATAGTCCATGTTGTCCCATGTACTGCCCTCTGGAGCAGTCAGAAGCCTTTGATTAGCCTAGACAGATTTCTTTGAAACGTCCTATGTGTCATTTGGGGATACATGCTATGGAGCTCAATGACAGGAAAAGAGCTAGGAAAGAAACTGCTGGTGGTGGTGTAGCAGTACTAGAAATACCAGCTGACATCTCATTTCATATATTATATTACAATTGAATAGATGTACTTTGCTACTGCTGATTTTTAGACCGTTACCAAAGCAAATACTTCCCTCTTCCTCAAAGAAAGTAAGCAAAGGGTGTATAAGTTCTTAGCTTTCACTTCTGCAAAAGTGTAAACTTTCTCAATGACATTAATGTGTTTTGCTGGTTGGACTCAAATTTCCTTTGCAAACACACCACTGACCCTTTGGAATTATCATCCAGTCATAGAATAGTTGGGGTTGGAAAATACCTTAAAGATCATCTAGTTCCAGTCCCCCTGCCACTGGCAGAGACACTGTCCACCATACCAGTGGCAGGGGGACTGGAACTAGATGATCTTTAAGGTATTAGATGAGATCTAAACCCCATCCAACATGGTCAGCCACTTCCAGGGATGAGGCATTCACACCTTCTTTGGGCAATCTGTTTCAGTGTCTCCTCACAGTAAAGAATTACTTCCTTATATCTAAGCCCACTCTCTTTCAGTTTAAAGCCATTCCCTCTTGTCCTATGCCCTTACAAAAAATCCTTCTCCATTTTTTTTTTTTAGGCCCCCTTTAGTAACAGGAAGGCTGCTAAAAGGTCTCCCTTTTTATACTCCCTTTAGTATTCTTTTTTCAAGGCTGAACAATCCCAATTCTCTCCACTCTCTTAATAGGAGAGCTGCTCTAGTCCTCTGATCATCTTTGTGGCCTTTCTCTGGGCTTGCTTCACCATGTCCCCATCCTTGCTGTGATGGGGGCCTCACAGCTGGATGTAATATGCCAAGTAGGGTCTCACAAAAACACACCAGAGGGAGACAACCACTTCCCTTGACCTGCTGGACACAGCACTTCAAATGCAGCCCAGGATATGGTGGCTTTCTGGGCTGCAAGTACGCACTGCTGAGATATATTGAACTTCTTGTCAGTCAACATCCCGAAACCTTCTCCTTCAGACTGCTCCCAATCCATTCCCTGCCCAATTGCTATGTGCTCTGGATTGCCCCAACCAGTGCAGGGCCTTGCACTTAGCCCTGCTGAACTTCATGAGGTCTGCACGGGCCCACCTCTCAAACCTGTCCATGTCCCTCTGGATGGAATCCCTTCCCTGCAGCATGCTGACCACACCACACAGCTTGGTGTCAGCAGCTAACTTGCTCAGGGCACCCTCAATCCCACTGTCCATGGCACTGACAAAGATGTTGATCAGTGTTGGTCCCAGTGATGACCCCTGAGGAATGCCATTCATCACTGGTCTCCATTTGGCCACTGAGATGTTCACCACAGCTCTTCCAGTGTCACCATCCAGCCAATTCCACTGAGTTGTCCATACATCAAATACATGCCTTTCCAATTTAGAGACAGGATGTCCTGTAGGGCATGGTTAAATGTCCATGTAGTCTGTCCCCTTTTCCATCCCAAATCTCCCAACAAAATATGAAATCATCAGACCAGAGAGATGTGCTTAACTATGAGCTTAAAACCAGTATCAATCTTGCACTCCAGTTTTCTGCTTTCAACTGCAGAGTGATTTCACCTTGCAGATAAATAAAGGAGATCCACCAGAAACAAATAAATTCCTTCCCATACAGTGTCTCACTGAGGCGTCTCAATGGCATACCCAAACGTTGAATTTCCTACCATTAAGTTGTCAAGTAAAACACATACTTAATTATCATGTTTCATTATTAAGACCCTGATCAAAATCAGAGTATGTTTCACTAGATTTTCAAGCAGACAAATAATGTAAGAGGTCCAAATGACAGTTAGCAATACAACCTGTATTATCAGATTTTTCAAGCTATGATTGTGTTCTTTTCCAGTCCTCATTACATACTATTTCAATATAATTACTTTTAAAAATATATTTTGGTACTTAATTTCATTGATGGTGAAAGCTAATGCATTTTCATAGCAATATTAAAATCTCTTACAATTTTTATATCATAATGGAAGACTTAATAAAACTGTACATGCATATTTAAGCTACAAATTTTTAGACTAGTGTTTTATGTTTTATTTCATTTTGAAATACAGATCACATTATATTCATTCATATTTTATTTCTGTTCTGTCAGATTTCCTGCAATGTTTTTCAGGAAGTAGTCTTGAGACATAAACTCATAATTATTGGGTAGGTACCCAAAAAAGTACATATGTGCTGTGTAAATATTCAAGACGATTAATTAATAAACAGAGAACATGAGAATAACTGTGCTGGACCAGACCAAGATGTTGGATAGAACACATATCCATCATCTGTAGGATAGGATACCAAGTCAAAAATTATGAAAACAGGGTGAGTGAGTAGTCATGCTTCTCCCAAGCATTGCAGCAGACTGATGACTTGCAATGTAGGCGATACATGGGCATGGTGTACTCTGTGACCCTATAGTTAGCTGTTCCATGAACTTTTCCAGTTTGGCCTTCCACCTCTGCAAGCTTTAACTTTCAAAAAACCCTTTCACAGGTAGTGCTTAACATTAACTCATTTTGTTTATTTTCAACCAACCATCTATAGATTAATTTGATGTCTCCACTTCTTCCATGGAGAAACACAATGAGCAAGTGATGCCTATTTACCCTTACCATACCACTCCCAAATTTTATGAATTTATCATATATCCACCCAATGGTCTGTTTTCCAGGCTAAAGCTTCCTAGACTGTTTGTTTCTCCCCTGGAAGTTATTCATACCTTTGATCATCTGTATTGGTCTTCTATCTACTACAGCTCTTCCGTATCCTTTCTTTTGAGGTGGGAGAATCAGGGCTGCCTGGAACATTCACGGTGCAAGGATAAAGCAACACATAGTTACAAACATATTTCTCAAACAATTTTAGTGTTTACTTTTATTAAAACATTTATTTCTCTCGATTCCTTATTACAAGCCACTATTTGAAATTCAAGATTGACTAACGAATACTGCTTTTGGCATAGCAAATTCAAGTTTGTTTTTAAGTGATAAAGCTCCAGGCTAGAATATGTTTGCAAGCTAGGTTTGGCTATGCTGAAACCAGACAACACAGATCCAGTTCTACCTTTGAATGTTTAGATAATAATGATTCATGCTAATAGAGGTTGTCTAGAGCAGTTCAACTCCAGCTCACTAAAGAATTTATTATAAAATATGTTAAACAGGGTCATAGACACAAGTGAGTCACAGATGTTAATAGACCAGGGCAGTCCAATGTACTAAGGAGCAATGTGATACATCCTCTCAAAGGGGTCCAAGCTCTGTTGATAGCCCCTCTGGGCTACAGCACAGGCAATAGCACAGCTTTTATAGCTGTGCTATAAAACAGCAAGGCAAAACAACACACCCTGAAAAAGATTACCAGACCTGTCCCTTTCCCATATTCTGGTGCAATTACTCAAAAAATATTTAGTGTAATTTCATCCCAGACATCTAACAGGCCATTCATGAATGTAGACAGAATCAGCTCTCTCTGTAAGCGATGGAAGAATTGTATTCCATTTATTATTGAACTGGTATAGTTCTATTAGAATTATAACTTAATGGGATATATTACCCTTTTCTGTGCTAGATGTATAATTATCTTTCACTGTTTTTTAAAATATATTTAAGAAACAAATGTTTATCCTGTAAGTTATAATGTTCTTTTGAAATTAAATATTTTATCAGATTATTCTTAATATGGTACATATATCAATTTAGTCAATTAATTTCTGATCATAGTATTTCATAACTTGTCAACACAAATAAGTTTGAACAAATAGACATGCTTTTCTTGAAGAAAATACATTGCTGCTTCTATTTTACAAGGATGTTTTTTACTTTAGGCAGTCTTGTGTTTTTGGCTTTCTTACTGGACCATTTTGCAAATTTAAAGCTCTGGCAAGGTTTCATTTTTTTTTACTATCTGCTCTTAATTATGCATAGCTTTTATTTCCATAACAAGCTTAAAAAGTTATGCAGGGAGTCCAAAGTGGGCATGTATTTTAATGAACATTCATTTATTTCTATGCATAACTTGAAAAATGAAAGCAATGAGAAAAAATGTCAGTTCAACATTACCATTGAAAATTTGAATAAAAAAATGTAAAGATGCTTGAGGCTGGCATTTCCCAACATGTGGATAATTTGGAGTATTTGGTGCTTATCACATTGCTATAACAACAAAAATATTTCTCCTAACCTTTCGATTCAACAAGAAATAAATCAATTAAACAATATAACAAGAGCTTGAGGTTTTTTGATTTGGAACTGTGAATTACCCAGACTCAAAAATCTCAGAATAAAAGACCATATCCTGTGCCTAATAAAATTTTCCAAATTAGCACATTTCTTAAAAAAAAATATGCAACATCATCCAACAAGTTTTTCTAAATAAAAGTTTAATAAGATGCTATTGAAAAACTCTTGGAATCACTCTGAAACTCCAGAATACATTGTCAGTTACAATTTTAAATGTGTAATGGAGATTGATACATCTTCCATGCAGTGGTTTCTTTCTTGCTGGGCAGGTTTGAGTTACCATGAGTACTCCACCCATGCATATATGACAGATTAGCAAGGAAAAGAATTGATGAAAAATATAATCTAGGACTGCATTAGTAAGGGATGGGAATTCACTGAGAATGACATTGCTTTAAGAGGAAACAATTGAAAATGCTCTGCACTGTATCAGCAAAAAAGTACCAAACTTTTCCCATGATCTTTGAGAATGGGAATATAGCCTCTTACTGAGTTAAGTACACACACTGACTAATATTACACTCCTCTCAGGCTTGTCTGTCTTTTCCATTCAAAGACAGAATTTGTGTAAATGGAGTCAGGGCTATGTTTACCTCCCAACTGACATACAAGTTGTATCTGTTTAGAGGAACATCAGCAACACTGCAGTAAGAGGAGCTGTCGAACATGTTGCAATCAGATTTTGCAAGACATGGGAATCGTGTTGGAAAAGCCTGTGATAAGACAGGGCCTATGCAGAGCGTTGTTCCTAGGAAAGGGCTGATTACAGTGGCCAGCTGCATGTGACACAGGGGGTCAACAAAGGGAGAAACCTCCTCTACGTGCTAAAAAACCTGAGGTGTCACTGGGAGGGGACAGGCAAAGGGGTGAGAAAGCCTTTACTCAGCACGTGTGACTTGACAGGTCGGAACAGGCTGTAGATGAGTCCTTCGAAACTGTAACTTCCTTGTCAAGGAATGAACAAGTGACAATGAATGTAAGGGAGGTGCCGCGTTGGAATCGTGCATCTTTTCCTTGCAATCAATTAGCTGCAATTTGCCCCAGGAAAGGGCTAGCCGTGGTCCAGTTTTATCTAGTGAATGACAAGACACCACCTCTTGAAGTCAGCCGGCTGTGTATAGGGTGAGGGCCATGTGGTCAGTAACAATTAAATCTGTAGCATGGTAACGTAGCAGTAGTAACACTATATTGCACACAGGACACAATGCCAAAGTCATGTTTCATGCAGCCCAGCTGTCACACAATAGCAGGAATATGAGTGGTGCGAGCACCATGAGAGAAAAATATTAAAGATGAGCAGAAGTGAGGCAATAAGAAAGCCTCAAAGGTCTGTAGCCTAAAGTGTAGCCCCCAATTGCAAATCCCTGTTCTGCATCATGGCTGAGATGAATACACCCTGGTGTCTCCTGAAAGAAAACCAGAGCTGATGAGGCCTTTGAACTGTTTTACCCCATGAAGCCAATGTGTGAGAAACTGGCCTTTTTTATCAAGAGTTAATTATGCTTTTTAATTATATTTTATTTAATTATAAATAATATAGTATTATATTATTAATTAAAATGCTGCTCGATAAAATATTTACCTTTATTGTTTTCCTCTTCTTATTACATTGCAGTGATGGATGAGCACCTGTCTTACTCTATTACTTCCTCAAGAAAGGATCATTTTAGGTAGCACCAAAGATTTCTGTAGTCAGCAATCACAGCATTTTATATGACTGACTTGTGGCTGATATGTGCACAATCTGTAATAAAGCTTTTAGTCAAATGAGGCTTAACTAGCCTTCTCATTAGAAAGGAGCACTTGATGAGTGAAGTTCATTTGCTCTTTCTTTACTTGTGATCTCTTTTGGCTAAACCCTCAAGACTACATGGTCCCTGAGCCTTTTGTTTCACTCTTCTAGTCATATCCTCCATGAAAATACCTCACATCTCTGAACATCCCTGGCCAGCACCATGCTGAGATTGACTCTGCAGTGCTACCATTAGTGTGGGTTCAGCTGCTGAATTCATCAGAGCTAGGGATGGCTCCTAACCACCAGAAGTATGTTCATGTAGCACGTGAGTTGTGTAAAAGTAGTGTTCCTTTCATGCCATTTCACCAGCAATAGTACACAGTCCTTGAATTCAATGCTGAGTCTTCCTGTAGCATTTAGAGGCAAAGCTTAAGACTGTGTGTGAGGATTCTAAGGGAACAGGAGCAGCCCAAACTGACAACTCCTCAGAAGTATTCAGGAAGAAAACTTAGCGGTTAATCCATGGCTGTAAAGAGGATTAAGAAGCCATCTATTTGCTGTTTGAATTTCCTCTTTAGGTTGGGTGCTTTAGCCAATTCTTTCTCATAAAATGTGGGAAAGCAGGGTATAATCAGCCATCTGTACTACGCAGGCTATAGCACTTACTCTATGAGGCATTACTCTAGTATTCTAATTCATTTTCTGCCTCTCTTCTGTACTACTCATGGGAATGCCCAAAATTATTAGATATTAACTGTCTGTGGTGAGAAGGTTTCAGGTGCCTGATGTTTTTTCCATCAGGCTGGAAATTGGGAGGCTCAGCCTTGAATCCCATTCCAAAAAAACACAATATAACATATTTAATGTTTACTTGCAAATGGAGACTACTCACTCATCCTTCAAATCTGTGTTTTGTGTACCAAGGAATCTCTGTACGAGACCTCAGGTAGGAACTCACTGAGTTGACTCAGGGTTTCTCAGAGACCTTGTGCTACTAAGTTGCCTTTCCATATCCAGCCTAATGTCCCTCAAACCTCACCAATAATGGTGGGTATGCAAACAACTTTTCATCTCATGTATTGTTCAGATTTGAAATACTGTAGACTGAATGCTTTAAAAATATTGACCTATACACAATCATTTATTTTTACAAAGAGATTTCCAGCACCCTGTGGCTGTCAAGGCTCTTGTGCTGTTGCAGCTGCTTTGCAAACTGCTGGCTAAACACAGACTTCAGCTGGAGTAGAGTGTAATCAAAACTTTGATGTAGCTAAGCAATTTGGGGAAAAGAAAGTAATAGCACAGCAATGCTCCTTCTGCTATTCAAATTAGTGTGTTGTGCCTCATGGAAGATGGTGAGCAGAAGAGAAAGGGAAAGACAATGACAACAACTAAAGTGTTCTCGTACTGTCGTTTTGAGAGATATTGCACAGCTCAGCATGACTTGCAGTAGATTTGAAATCTCTGAACCTTCCCTTGTTTTCTATTCCATCATGTCTGCATGGCATGTAGACCTGTCTCTAGAAGAAAAGCCTGCTCTGATTACAGCCTATGTGTCAAGTGAGACACTGTACAAGACTTCTGAAATTACTATCTAAACCCTAGGGAGCTTCCCTTGGAGAGAATATTCTTGCAGTGTCTCTCCCCATATCTTCAGGAGAGCTCAGGCCTGACCTTAGCAATTCACATAAACAGGATGTATGGAAATTCATGCCTCTTTAACCTTTCTGTCCTCCAGTGCACAACGTAATGAATGCTGTGAGAAGGAATGATTTGTCTACTTTGAAATTTGTAATTGGTCCTGAAGGGCAGGTTTCCCTCAGATCAAGAGACATAAGCTGCCTTACCCTGTCTCTATCTTATGTAGAAAACCATCTCTTCTCCTCTCCTCAGCTTTGCTCCTCAGAGAAAACAGAAGTGGATGTGGAAGGGAAAGTAGTGGAGATGTCTGGGAAAGAAAACAATGTATTGCTAAGGGTAATTTTCCTATGTTTTAGGTGTGTTCTTGCAAGAATTGCTATGAGCTCTGCAGGATACAAGGGAACACTGAAATTCATTGGTGTTTCTAAGTTCAGACTGGATGGTTACTAGAGTGAGAGGGAGGAGCTAAAGGTTTTTCTTAATAGATAGATATATAAAGCAAGTCTGCTTCGGAATTGATCAGAAATAGCAATAAAATCTCTTTTTTTCTGATTATATGAATTACCTGATTCCTTAGCAAGAATTTATTTTCTGTCCTCTCCTCTTTCTGTTTCTTGATCAATTATTTATTGATACATTTCAGGCATCTACAGATATTTGGTACTATTTAATCTACTTTTATGGTCAGTTTTCAACCAAGTGAATCTGAAATCAGTATGCTTAACATTAATTCTTTTAGATAAATAAAACTGCATCCTTAATACACTGTCAAGTTTCTTAAAGCTACAGAAAAGGGTGTAGGAAATACTTGACACTGTAGGCATATAAGCAGCAAAGCCTGTCACTTGCTGTCTCCACTGGCAGTAGCTGCATTCCTGCATCATAACATTACCACCAGCAGAGATCCATTGGCACCTACGAGTCTGAGGTGAGGACTGCCTGTAATGCCACCAGGCTTTTGTCATACCTCTGCCTCCCCTGTTAGTTTGCCAAACTGGGAATGTGGATCTGGGGATGGCTGCAGGCTTAGGCAAAACAGGAAACTGTCTGGGTCACTAGGCTGCCAATTAATCACTGTGCTGTGTGGGTGCCAGCGAAAGGGCATCAGATTTTCCAGCAGTTGGTATGGCTCAAGTGACCAATCCTTGCTTTTGTTTGGAGCATTTCATATTGTTGTTTCAGCTGACCTGATGGTACGTCAAAAGGAGAGCAATTGCCTTTTTCCTATTCCTTTTCCCAGGAGCCAACAAGCTTTAACTCCTGAACTCCAGGATCCTTTTCTAGCTTTCCTATGGGCGAGACAGAGACATAAATAATCCATCAAAATGTATTTGTCACGGTATATCAGAAGCTTAAAAAATTCTCAGTAGGGAAATACTAGATAGCAATTCAGAACCACTTAGGAAGTCATGTGACATTTATGGCAGGTATCAGCAATGAACAAAAGGCTTCTAAAAGAATGGTTAGAAAAACTGGAGAAGAAACTCTAACTCATTATTACAGGAAAGAGTTTTCATGGTGTGGTAGGATGTTTTTCCTTGAGAGTTTCTTTAGCAGTAATAGGAAGCCAAGAGTCTGGTAATGTTCACCATCACTTGGTAGAGAAGATGGAGCAGATCGAAATATTCATTGATATATGAGACAAGAAACACTGCCCTGAGCACACAACTGAGATGACAAAAGACAGCAGCTGAATGATTTTGGTGATTTTCAAGCTCATTGCCAGAAGGAGAGAAGACTGAGCATAATATTGAGATCAAAGGGCTTTTGAATATTACCAGTCTAGCATTGAATAAAACTGTCCTTCACAGAAAGAGGTCTAGAGGGAGGTAAGTTGGAAAGCAACCAAAATCTCAAGTTTGTAAAGCAAAGAGCACACTGCCAGAAATAATCTTTGTTTATAATTTCTCATGTAACTTGAGTACACAATTGAGATACTGCACTGAGTCCCAAATGGCTTACATTTTAACATATAGAATATATTGCTTATTCTTTTTGTTTAGAATTTTCTACATATAATGCAAGGGAAGTAAACTTTTATGTGTTTTAAATATCTGGTGTAAAAATATATGTCCTACACAATTATCTCTTTTTAGTCCCTTAAGTAAATATAACTCTTAAGAAATAACATATGTTCTGGTTTCCAGAATACTATTGATTTTTTCAAAGTTGGAAAACCAAGAAGATACCCTTGAAAAAACTCACACTGCAATAAAAAAAAATAAAAAAGTGGAAAAGGCAAACAGGACCTTGATATTAATGTAAAGACATAAGCATAATAAAAATCTTTAATAGAAAATTAGTTTGTATTTTTTCTTATATAAAAATATGATAATTTCTTTTACACAATGGTAGTATAAAACAACACTTAAAAAAAAAAAACTAGAGCGAAAACTCACTAAATTTATTAACATAAAATTAAATATTACAATACAGTAAATTAAAATGAATAGTTGAGGTCAATGTGTTAAAGACATCATATCACTGATTTGCAGATAATAGTCCAATTTGCAATTAGTTCCCCTTGGGCCAATCTACTTGATAGTCAAAACCACATACACCTGTGAATGTATTTATGTGATAACCATATGCCTCTTAATATTATCTTAAAATGGATCAATACAAATTAATGTCATTCCTTTACCATGAGTTGTACCATGAAAACTTTTATTCCTCATAGCTGATTTTAACACTTTATCTCTTCCATGCATCCTTGCTCCTTTCAATGTGATGTCATCTTGGAAGACTGCTGTATGTTCATCGGTGCAATATTTACTTCTTTTGTGTCTTTGGGGAGAGGATACTTTTTTATTATTTTGCTGGTGTCTTTATGGCTGATAACTGCTGATAAGGCAGCAGCACATTGTCTAGAATTGTCTCTTCCCATCTGATGTTTCACAGTCTCTTCACAGTTGTGTAACGCAGCAAATTCACCAAATTTTGCCAGCCACTCTATATCTTACAAGGCTTTGAAGCATTTTCTAGCTCCTGTTAAGAGTGTACATAAACACTCCAAAGAGTCAATGCTTTTTCACGGTCAACATCACAAATCCTTATAGGATGACCTTGTTATTTCTGTTCTTTCTATGGGTTATTTGAGTTTCCTCATGTTTTTTATAGGGACACCTGAAGACCAGTGCCACATCTCTTGCTCTGAACTTTGTTCAACTTGGGTGATCACAGGGAGTGGCTTGCACCACCACTGCCATTGGAGTATCTTCAGGACCATGGGAACACACAAAGTTTTCCACCACATCAAGGTCAAGCATTTGATGTATGTTTGTGTTTTCTTGTTTGGGGAGAGTTTTATCATTGTGTCTAATATCAGTGTGTTAAGCTTGAAATCGAGCAGCTTGCTGTTAAATCTCATGGGTTGATCACAGGAACGTCAGTAACTTAAAGTTATTTATATAATAAATGTATACACAGGAGAGGCAGACAGGCATAGAACAGTATAAGCAAATGAAGCCACGTGCAGGCACAGTGAGATCCATACATAACACAGCAGGTTTTGTTGGAAAAAGAGGCAGAGGCCCTGGTAGTAATGAACATGAAGAAATACTGATGTTTTCTCACTTGTATGGACCTGGACCTCAAATGAATCATCACTAGATCACGTTGGGTTTTCATTTCATTTTTATACCCAAGTAGACAAAATATAGAGGGCAGTTGCTTTGAACAAAGAAAGAATGTTAATGCAGTGCTCAGGAGAGTGAAAGCAGTCCTAAAGGCAGACATTATTTGATCTCACACACACAGTCATGTTGATAATTGTGATACTGATTGATGGGTGGCCATTAAACTCTATATGAGGTTACTTACTGGTTTGTGGCTGCTTTTTCATAAACAGCATCCTTCTCCTGAAACTTCCCTGAAACACCTCACAGGACAGAAGTGTCTACAGTCCATTCTACAGGGAGGAAAATGAAGTGATGAAGTGGAAGATGGAGTGATGAAGCGACTAGTCCAAGGATGTGGTCTGTGTTGAAAAGGCCCAGGAAAAGATTAGGATCAGGTGGGTCCTGATACAGCCTTTGACCTTTGGTTGATTTATTTTTATTTAAATACTGGATCAAGATTAATGCAAGCCAAATTATTTGTATGTTCTTTATATTGAACGTAATCATTATATCTTATTTTCTTTGAGTGTCACATGGACAAGCCACTGCAGAGTTTGTCAGAGAGCGGGCACATGAGCTGGGTTACTTAGAAAAGTCTTGTGAAAAACAGCACCAAGGATATAATGCTATGGTTTTATAGTCAGCATCCCTTTTGCAGCTTACTTCTCCATCCTTTATGTGCAGTGATGCTTCTTCAGGAAACACTTACCCTCTTCTTGGGTTTGCTGCCTCGGGATGACCCTTCTCTGGTTTTAATGTAGTTTCATTGTTAAAGTTGCTTCACCAAAAGCCTTACAGCAAAGTGGTGTTGCTGTGGCAGCTGCTCCATGCCCAAAAGCTCTGCTTAAGGAAAAAGTAACAAAATAATTTCTCCTGGGGCAGCTTCCCCCTTCAGCACAGTTGCACCCTGGGTCTTGCTTTGTCTGATGATGAGGTAAGACAGTTTGAAGGAAGCCACCACAGTCTGTCAGCAGCAAGTGAAAGCACCCTGATCCTTCACTGCTCTCTTGTGTGGTCAAACAAAAGTGGGTTTGCCACAGTGTAGGAAAGCCTAGGAAAACTGTCTCCCAGATCTTGAGTCCTTGCTGAGCCTTGGAGCCACCTCTAGCTGGGGAGCCAAAGAGGAAAGAAAAGTCTGGCATCCAGAGTTCCCCCTCAAGTCATGAGATAGCAGGCTGAGCCTATCCACACTCAAGCCATGAACAATAACAGGGAATTTGTTTTACATTTATTTATTTCACCTACAAGCCTATCCCTCAAAGAAGGAGGAAGGAGGTGGTACAAAATATTAATCAATCCTCTGTGTCCATGATCCCAGTGCTTAAGCATGATGTTGGCAAGAAATGTTCCTTAGATTAAGAAACACCTAGAATTAACCAATATATTCTGCACAAATTCCAGATGCTTTATAAAGTATTCATGTTTTACAATTATTCAGTGGGAATCTGCAGATGAACAAATCTTCATGAACAACCAGAAAATATTAAAAAGCACCTAAAAATGTAAGATGCATGACATTACAGGGGAGTCTGTACTGTGTAACAGAGCAGAAATCCCTGGTGTATTACTGAGCTAGTACTGTTAGCTGCATCGGTGGTAAGTTGCATTCAGACTAATCAGCTGGAAAGCAGTTATGCTTTTTCAAAACCTTACCTTGTGTTTCCTCGTGATGCTATTATGTGCCTTTGAACATAAATATCAACCACTGTATAGCATCATATAGATTTGTTCCTAAGTACGTTGGGTTTTATAATTTTTGAAAATACAATGGCCTTGTGCTGAACACTTTGTGGAACGTTCCAATACAAAGCTGTATTGAATTCTGTCTTGAATTATTTATTATCTCATAATCTAGGTACAGAATACTTTGAACAAATAGTATCAGTAATTATTTCTGTTGACAGATTATGGTCTTATCACCATGTAACAATAAAAATGCTAAGAAGCAGGATTTTAACTGCTTGGAAAAAAAAGTGCAGATTTTTTGTTAGAAATATGGGACAAGAAGGAATGTTCAGACATTGAAATTCACTAGATCAGTTTTATTTCTTATTTTATTGCTCTTTAGCTATTAATTGTCACGCTCCTGTGCTTGCCATGGGCCTTGCTTGCCCAGCTGTGTATTAGAGTCGAATGTTCATTAGTGATAAAATTTGCTTTTACTCTTTGCTGTAGTGCTGTGCCTGGGAACACTTTGGTAACAGCAGTGGTGATGGGCCTGGGCTGGCAGGTGGCCAGGGCATCACTGCTTGTTCTGTGCTGCTCTCCTGGACAGGCTGGAACTCCCGTGCGAACTTGAGTTGAGGTGAACATCCCTGTGGATGAGGCACTGCATCCATGGTTATGTCTGCATCACAGCAGGTGTACCTGTGAAAGGTTGTGGCCCAAGGATAAGTCCATGCAGGAGAAGCATCTGTGGAGGATGTGGAGGATCCATGCTGCAGCATGTGCACCTTGTAGCACCAGTGGCTGTGCACCTCAAAGAATGTGGCCATGGACAAGCCCACGACAGAGAAGGAACATCCCTGAAGGGCCTGAAGCCAAGGGTGAGGCCATGTTGGAACATCGTGTGACCTACAAATATAAAAACAGAATCCATAAAATATATAAATGACAGTTATGTTTATCTTCTAGCTAATTGAAAATAATTATGTGAATTAGTGTGAATGCATTATCCTTTTCCTCTGTTGAAATGTGACCTTTGATCTTAGCTAACCACTCCCACGTCAACAGCACTGTGCAAACATCACAGAGGATGGTGTAAAGTTTCTCCCTCCTCCTGCCTGCAAAGTCCCTTATTTGCCTGCACAAATATTTTTCGAATGTTTCATATATTTGGTCTGGCATGAATTTTGCACATTTTTGCTAGCAATTTGACTCCTTATCTGTTTTCCTTAGCAAATATATTCAGAGCCTATTTAGGGCAGGTAAACAGGTGGAAAACCACTAATCTTAAACCACTTTATACCAAATTGCTGTGCATGGTCGTAGGGGCTACACTTGGCCCCTCAGCATCAACTCCTCTGAGCAGACCTCAGGGCTTTACTGTGGTCACCTGCTTGGCACAGACACTTGAGCCTGCTGCAGATGTACAGGTATGGAACTGCCCAAACCCACCAGATTAAGCTTGACCCAGTCCCCAAATCCTTGCTCATTCTCACAGCCTCAGCCTCAATGGCTTTCAAGATGTATAGATCATCTTTTCAAAGACAAGCTTGATTTCAATCACTCTGGCATGTTTTTGGCAAGGGCTCAGAACCTCATCAATCTTTATCAAGCATGAGAAAGAGCCACTTATCCAGACCAAATGACACCCAGCCACATGTGCTTTGCTGTCTTAGCTGATTGCTGGGCCGTCACTAAGGTCCAAGGGATACAAAAGCACTTCCCTCTCTCTCAGTTAAAAACTTAAAAACACAGAGCACACTCTCATTCCAGCAGGAGACATTAGGATCTCTCACTAGGTTCAGTTACCAGTGACACACCATCAATATGATCACGTTTTTCTCCTCCAGCATCAGTCTTCTCAGAAACCTCCTCCTGGTAAATGCATTTAGTTTGCTCCCTGTATTAGCCTTTAAAATGGAGAAATGTGAGCATCCAATGCAAAATCCAAATCAGTATAAGCAGTCTTTGGCTTCTTCTGAACAACATTAGTAGAAGAAAAAACACAGACATTTCAACTGTAGAGAGATATAGACAAAGGAGCCACACATGAGCCTGGTACTCATATTGCCTAATGTAACTTTGGAAAATAATTAGACAAGCACAACACTCAAATGTGAGAAGAATGGCGTAATTTTAGGGTATTTTTAATAGTCAAATACATGAAATGTATAAGATGCTTTAAATTCAATCTAATTAACTTTTCTGGAGATGTGTTATTGGAATCACAGATTTATCTTAGCTCCAGTGGAAGAAAAGCATTATGTCAGTTTTGCTTAGAAAGACACTCCCTAATTTATCATACCATAACCAAATTAAGCTTGAGAACTACTAATCAGTAGGTGTCTATTATACAGCAAAGCATTAGCCTTAGCATGTACAATGCCTTCGGCATTCAACAGGGCATATACTGGAAATAAGAATTCCTTTGTCATTTGGCCTGGGAAGCAATTATCTTTGTAGTTCATGATTTGTATAATAATCAGTTAAAATAAGGTGTGTCATGGGCAGAAGCTGAAAAAATTAAAGTTCTTGTTCTTATTTAGCACCTTTAACTTCTTAAATAATTGCAAATTCCTGAAAACACTGACAGCCTATTCATATAACATAGTTTCTCTTTTTGTAGTACTTCTGCTCCCTCCTTTCCCCTCCAAAATACACAACTTCAAAAGAAAACTAGAAATCTCTAGTCACAGTTTACAAAATTCCTCTCGTTCCAGTTTTCTTTTTCCAATTCCACATATGCACATATGAACATGGTCACAGCTTCATGCACAACATCAACTCCTTTCTCCTATTTCCATACTAGCATGACAAACATTTCAGGTCAGATCTGTGAGCCAGACATGTCCAGTGAGCTCTAGCTCACCTTTGGATACCCTCAGGAGGCATGGTGTCTCTGAAGGAGCTCTCTGTTCCCTCTTCTTCTCCCTCCTTTCCCTTTTTTTTCAGAGGAAGAAGTGACACGTGTTGTGGACAGCACTATTAGCAAATTGTTCCATCTTGTTATGCAGTTTTATATGCTGCTTATTTAGAGCTATTTACACTAAATAAAGTATAAGCTATTATAAAAACTATTTATTTAGTGCTTACTTAATCTCCACCCATCTGAGTGGAGTTACTGGGCATGCAGGCTATGATAGTCCACATACATTTGAGTCCAAGGTCAGGTAACTTAATTTCCTTACATAGCATTTGCTAAAAATTACAACAGCATTTTGCTGTTAGTAGCAGAAGAGGCTTCATTAATGGTATGACACCAAGTGATAGAAACTACTCTTATACACTATTTTTCCATGGCATCATTTTACTGAACAGAAAAGTGCTAATAACAGATACAGAATTTCTAATAGATCAGATTTCAGGTTAACATCTATATGCTTTCTGCACAAGCTATTGCCTTTAGCCATTGAGGATTAATCCATATTAACAGCCTCCATGAAAGCTAGGACATCTTATGATTGCTCTGATTAGAACTGTTTTAAGCCTTTTCAAGTCTCATATAACAAACAAGACCCAAAATAGAAATTATCTCACAATTGACAGTTTAAGTATTTAAAATGTCTATTTATTTCAAATAACATTATTTCTCCATCCATGCCAAGGCCATATTTGTTAGGATGAACCCCTGGTCTAATGGATCAAGACAGTCTCATGCACTCCTTCCTGAGATCCCAAGTAACTTCTACTTCCTCTTCCAACCTGATCTCACTTACAGAAGTTGTTCTGATGACATCATGAAGAATGTGCTCTTTTCTGTAGGACTTCAAGAAAACTGTACCCTTGCCAAAAGCCCAGATGTAACACAGTGAGGAGAACGTGCACATAAATATATATGAAAAATGGCAGGAAGAGTAAGCGATTTTCATATTAATTGATTTAGAGAACAAGAGGTATCTTTGTAGCCTTCTAATCTGATACAAATAGTCAAGATCATGTGCAAACTGAACAAAGGGGAGAATCACACCTGGAATCAGAATTACCTGAAAATACTTTATTTGATTTATTACAACTTTATTTTTACTCTGCTGAAAAGTCATACAAATATTTTTCATTGGTATCAAAATTATTAAATGCATTTACATTTCAACACATATTTCATCTTCCTGAAAGGCTGAATCCTGCAAAGCCACAAAACACAGAAACAGTTTCTGTTTACCTATTTGTGGGAGTTATAACCACCCAATAAAGTCAATTGACTAAAATGTTGCTTCTATGGAGGAAAGAGGATACTTGCCTACTGACCTAAAAGAGGAGGCCAAACTTTTGGTTGGCCTGTGGTTATGCCAGAGCATCCCATGACCCAGTCTCTCCATGCAGTGATAGCTCTTAATAAGCAGATGCAATATTTTATGACAGGTTAATAAATTGAACCAGACACATCACTATTAGCACAACCTTTCTGATCCAAGTAAGAGCTCACATAATCGCTCGTACGTATTTATCTTTCCTCTACTAAAGTATCTGCATCCCAGCTCATGCATAATGACACCTTCCTTACTAACGTATTTCATTAATTTGTTGATGTTTACAATATTAATAGAAGATAATATGTTCTTCAGATGTCCTCTTGTGTGAAATTGTTACTCATTCCTGAGTCAGTTCCTGGAAATCGTATTGTCTTCCAGGAGAATTTTTACTGAGCATTAATCTCAGCTTTTATTGCCAAATTCAAATATTTAAGCAAATTGGCTGCTTAGCTTACCTACTTCATGAAAAACCTAGATGTGATTGATGTTGATGCTTTTCAGTACTATCAAGACATTTCCAAAAGGCAGATACAGAAATACCGGAAATAGCAGAGAAGAGAAAGAAATCTTGTTTCAAATGAAAACAAAGGTAGGCAGGACCAATGTCCTCACAATCTCAACTGTTAAAAGAAAAAAAAAAAATGTTTAAATAAAACATTGGTAACCATTTTACCAAATGAGCTGCTAGAACTGAGAAATTTTATGTTCTCTATAGAGTTTTTGCTCAAATAATTGAGTGAGGCTCCTGAATGTTCCATCTGTACAATTAAAAGGAAATCCAGGAGAAAAGATCAAACAGGGCACTGCAACAAGAAACAGGATTGTCTCCACTTGTTTAGCTTCAACTTGGTGCCCAGGACAGACCTATTGTCTCTACAAAAATGTCTTTTTTATTTTTGTTAATCCTCTGTGTAGCTATGGCAAGGACAGATGATTGCAATAAACCTTTTGTACTTTCTTGATTCAGACTAGAGCAGCCTTGATCACAGTTAATGACTCATAAGTAAATAAAGGTAGAGGCTATCCTTAAAAAAACATCTCTAAAAGTGATTTGTTTTTAAAATGGTGATACTTGGTGCACAATTAAATGAGTTATTTTATTGTATGTAGCATAATGTTTCACACGTTTTGGTCATGATCAAAATAAATATTTTTAGTTAGTTTGATCATGATGAAGTTAAAACATTGGACCATCTCTACAATATTGTAGAGATGTACATGTATTGCAGAGATGTAAATGTGTAGATGTGCTTTTGCCTATTTACTGAAATTGATTTTAATTAGAGCTCAGCATGAGCTCAAGGTCTTGGAAACTCCTCTCTGCTTCTGGGTGACAAAATTACATTCACGTGTAATCTGCAGTTCATCAAATATCCCATAAAATCTGTGAAATTGTTTTAGATGCTGTAGTGTGTCATACAAAATAGCTGAGCTTAGGTAGTGTCTTCTCTAAAATGTCTACCAACCAAAAGGTAAACCGGCCTGACAGGTCTCTAGGGTGGGGACTTTTTGTGAATAATTAGCCTTGAGCAATGAAACTCCAGAGCCACACCTGGGCTGAATCTTTGATCTGTCTTTATACAGCTAGAACCAAGTTAGAGAGTTTATGCAGTATCTTGATGTTGCAGGTGATAAAATCTTTACTCTTGCATACATACTGCAACAAATATACTTGTGTGTATATGTGTACATGTGTATACATATATATGTATATATTTATATAGTAAAAATGGATATTAAGGATCACCATTCAATTGTGTTTCTTCATTGTTCATTCTGGTGTGGCTTAATCTCTTTAAGATTTGTTATTTTTTTCCTTTTTTTCATGTAAAAGATGAGACTCAGTGACACATTCTGTCTTGATAGCATCAGAACAATATGTACAACAATCACGGTGCTGACAGAGCAGAATCTTTACCTGACCTATTTACCAGGCACAACTGTCAAAGGCTGTAAAATAAAATAAAATAAGTTGCTCATTTGCAACATTTATAGTTTTGGAGCTTTTTAAACATAATACCATCTTTCAAATAAAAGTTATATTAAATAGCAGAAAGAGTCATATTGTCTTATGTATCTGATATAGCTGCATATGGTCTTTATTGGACAGCCTACAAGAAGTATGAACACAATGATAACCATTTTGTCCTCCATTTTAATTCCTGATGCACTTCCAGCTCTTCCTGCTGTTTTGGGAAAATCCCTGAGTTTCTCTGTCTCCCTTGCATGTGAAATAAGAACAACAATAATAATAATTAATTAATTGGTTATTTTTTTTGTCACTTTGTTAGCTGTAGTCTTCTCTTGCTTATACTAATGTAATATCCCAAGTGGATGAATTTGTGGGTATAATTTAGAAAAATTCAAACGCAGATTGTACCCTCATGCTTAATGTCGTACATATGTCATTAAGTTCTGCAAATACACATGGAAACTACACATGTTGTTTTGAAAACTCTCAAAAATAAAATACTTATTTTACCCTGTGTAGTTACAATTGCTTCTGATTAAAAAACAAATTGCTCATTCAGCTAATAAAATAGACTCAACACATTGCTGTGAGAGTGAAATGTCTGCTCTCAGTAGTTCTTAAATAAAATCAACATGTATCTGCACAGCTGGACTGTTGAACTGGTTTTAGTCACACTCCTCACATAAATATTTAGATTTACTGAACTGATGTGGGTGATACCACTAAGAAGTAACCATCTGAGCAGTGGACAAATCATTAGGAAAATACCTGTGATTTGTAGTTCTTTCATATTTTATGAGGTGTTGAAAAGGTCAGGCTAACTTGCCCACTCAAAAAGAAATTCAAGGTAAGGGCACTTTATTTTCATCTTGCTTTCAATATTGACTTATTAAAAGAGTAATATTTGTTCCATACTCTTTTTATTGAAATTAATGTATTTTAAAAGAAAATATGTATTAGCTACATTAATTCAGACTAATAAATATCCTTTTCCTTCTACATTTTGCAGGATTTTTAATAAAATAAGTGCTTTACCAGCAGGAAGAAACAGACTTTTAGCAACACTAAGTAATTTGTAATGACCATATGATAATGCCTCTAATGAAAATACACTAATATCTTTCCTTATAGACATAGACAGAGTGACATATATTCCTATTTTCAGGTAAAAATCATGAACATGCATGCATTTCTCCAACAAAGTTTTTATGTGGCTGTAGCAGAAACATATGATGGTTTATTCTCTGATGTCAACTACAGACAGTTCCATGTTAGGGTAAGACCAAATATCTAAAAAGGTATTTAAAGCATAATGCTGCTTTAACATATTAACTTTTACCTTTATTTAGTAGATAATTTCTAAAGTAATTTAATTGTTCTGTTCATTTGTATCTCAAAAGAAAAACCAAACAACTAAACAAGAGACACAATTCTGATGACAAAACCCCCTTGATTTTCTGATCCCATTGATTCCAGGACACTCTGAATAGAAGACTTTCGCTATTTTTAAACTTAAAAAAAAACTGTGACTCTTTCTTCTTGCACCCTTTCCTTAGAAATGATGGCTCCAACACATGGATTCTCAGGTTTGGGACTTGCCAGGGAAAAGTTGAGCCAGGAGCACACCTGGGTAGGACCCTGGACTTACATTCTCTCATACCTGGGCTTGTTTTTGTGCTCAGACTCGTGGCTGATTCCCTGAGAAAGTCCAACAGATCTCACATCTAAGTGAGGTTTTAGTCAAAACCTCAAATAGCATTGGTTAGCAATGTTTACAGTGCTGTGGTTTCAACTACAGGCTGAGTAAACAAATATTTAATGGGCAATAAAATTTTTAAGATACTCAAAAAGTAGGGGAATGTGGTTTTGCTTGGCTGCATGCTGTGTCTCATGCTGAGATACCAAGCAAAATGTTCACTATGTGGTTTCTTTTTAAAACCCACGCAAGATGGTTTTGGTAAGCTGTTACGGGGTTAAAATTCACTTAATTTGGCATTTTAGCTTGGGACTCATATTCAAGCACTCAAAAAGTTTTGCTAACAGCGTTGATGACAACAGAACTGGAGGACCAGATGATTTTTCCAGTGTAGAGCTCAGAGGTAGAATAGTACCCAGTCTTCTAATTAGCTTTATTTCCAATCACTCTGCACAGCTCTTCTTATAGTCCTCTGTCCTGCTGTGGGTGTGTTGTGCTTCCCTGTATCTCAAGTACAGTTTTAAAAGCTGTGACTCCAGCATCAATTTTTTCCTTGCATATTTAAAGAATCACTCTTTCTTCCTGTTGTTCTTTCCCCCTCATTTGCCCTGTTCTGCTTAACCCCAGCCTACAAAACTCTATGTTAATATGACATATGCTACAGTGAGAATCCTAAACAAAACACAGTTCCTGCTTTGTTATGGGTTTAAGAATGATGGTGCCTGTCAGCAAAAAATCCTAGTGGGAAAAGATGAGAAACCCTCATAATCTATAAAGAAGGAGATAACAGGTGTAGGAATTTCTTCCCCCCTCAGATTTCTCACAGTCAGCAAGACCGGGCCCGCGTCTGGCTGCTGTAATTCATGGTCGGGTGCGTTAGCCAGCATCCACTTTGGTTGACATTACCACGCTGGGCTGTGAACTGCCATGCCTGAGGAACTGGTTCACATCCACTTCTGTGACCCAAACACAAGCAGAAAGGTGGGGCAGGCATCCCCAGTGCTAGCCTAAAATGTCTAAATGTCTAAAATGTCTCAGCACCTTTATTTATCTTTTTTTTTTTTTTTTTAACAAAAGGCCTTGTAATTCTAGAAATGGCCAAAAAATAGAGATCACAATAGGAGTGAGAAAATACAGGAAAAGAGATTAAGGTTTCAGGCTTCAATGTAAACTTTGCCTTTTACTCTAAATAAAACAGAACAAGTTTAACAAGTTAAGCTGTTACTTTGTCCCAGCTGGTTTTTCTGTAAGAGCGAGAAATAGGATTGGTTTCAGAAAGAGCAGACTGTACCTATCCCACTGTGGTTTGCTAGGCCACACTCCATGGCTCCTCTTTACATATTCCCTTTGGTGTAATGCTGTGATCACCTCTATAAAGAAGCAAGCAGAGCTGATTGCCAGGCTGTGATGATGTCTGCAGATGAAGGCTTCTGAACATTCACAGGAGGCTCAGGTTTCACCTCTGTGGTGGTAAAAACAATTCAAGCTTGCCAGCTGACATATTTGTGATGTTTTATTCCTTAGGTGGTTATCACCTTCAGACAGTAAAACATGTTAGTCATCCGAGTTAGTTAAAAGTGGAAAAATTTTTATATTTGTTTGAAAATGTGTCTTTTGCATATGTATTTTGTATACTTATGAAGAACATACATGGGATATATGTGAAATATATGTGAATAAAAATCACAAATAATTTTTTAAATAAAAAATTTCCTGCATTGTTAAATACATGCCCATCTGAAAAAAAAAAAAAAAAAAACTGCTTTGATTGGTGAGCAAGAATGATTTATTCCAGAAGTATTCCATGCAGATTCTTCATGACCAGGAAAAATTTCTTCCGGAAATATTTCTACTCAGTCAGGCAAACAAAAGTTCTTTGTTGTTAATACCATTTTATTGGGCTATTTAAGACTGATAAGTAGATTGTATACTAACTCTCCTCCCACTCTATTCCTCAGGGTAAACTCAACCTCCAAGTTTTCACTGGGAAAGCACACAGATCCACAGCCAGCTTTGTCCTAGCCCACCTGAGGTGCCAGGGCAGGACTCAAGGTGTATTAGCTGCTCTGTCACCTAATTGCCTAGTGTTGCTTAGTCCTAGGGGGTAAAAAGCTCTATATTGCATGTGCAGAGGGTAGACACTCTGGAGAGAGGGCTAGGAAAAATCAGAGAACACTCAGCAAAACACAGAGCTGCTTCTCTCATCAGTATGATACTAGCTTCTGTAAAAGTTAAAGTTCACAGAAATAATAAGCAATTTATTTATTTTTGAAAGAATGAATAATATAGATAGCAGAATGACTGTACCCCTTCAGTCAGCAAATAAAAATTCAATGTTTCTACAAATGCAAAAATTACTATTCTGTAACTTTTTTATTGTATTTTGTATTGTCCATGTAGTTCATAAGTGTGGATTTTTTCCTCAATATAACTGATGTGAAAGCCCATCAAATTCTCTGTTTTTCTTGAAAGCAATTGGAATGTGTCTAAATTGGCAATAAATCATATGAAGAAACATTTTATTCTCTTTCTCTTATCTAAATAGATAATGGATGTAAAAACAAGCTCATAGCTGCAGTCCTTTTTGTAGCATTCTCACTACTTCATGCACTTTTTTATGGTATAATCAATACTAATATTAATCATTGAGAGTATATGTTTGTTCTTTAGTACACAGAATAATTTCAATACAATTTTTATTGTTTTAGATATTAGTGGTCAAAGTTTTTTTACATAAACTTGAAAGTAATCAATTAAGCTTGCATTTACTGCAGGAAATCCAACAGTTTCTTTTATGTTTAGTAATTGCTTCCTTCCAGGTACTCAAAAGATAAACACTCCTGTCAAAAATTTATTTTAGTGTTTGTCTGGTTACAGTCCAATGGTATTTCAGTGCTTATCTGTTGTTTGACTACTCTTTATTAACCTTTAAGAACAGTTGTTTCTCAGCTGAGTTTCCTGGGGCAGTTCTGAGCCTTCAGGTGCTGTCTTTTAGTTCCAGTCATGTTGCTAAATAAAACATTTTTTTCTCCAAGTCTGACAGCACATTCACTACAAACTGAAGCCAAGAATGGTTGGTGGCACAAACAACCATGGTCAAAGAAGAAGCCTCTCAGGGGGTGACTTAAAAATAGAATAGA